>NC_133665.1:110863805-111145641 GCF_037893015.1 Macrotis lagotis
TTCAGGCCAAGGCTCTCCCATCCAAGGACTTTAGGGCTTCACTCACCGACTGACCCTTGACTTGGGCTGAGAGCATATCCTGCACCTGAGGTTGGAGCTTTCCAGCTACCACAAGCTCAGAACCCTTGAAGAAGACCCTGAAATCATCCTGTGTGAGCAGTGTCACAGAATTGTCTGGATACAGGAATTCCACCATCATCAGCAGTGGGTTGGCCACTTCCTGGTAGAAGTCCTTTGGGATAGAGGAGAGAGGTTAGGGAAGACTGAAGCACAGTGGGCAAAGCAACTGCCTTAGGTTTGTAGGACAGAATTTAAGGAATGGTCTAGTCCAATTAATTCCCTCATTAGACATAAAGGAAAGGGAATTCTACAGAGGAGAAAAGTTCCACAGGAATCAAGCAGTAGGTTCTAATCAAGGTGCTGGGAGCTCCTCTAATTCTTCTATTCCTTGGTACCTGACCTAGCATCCCATACATAAAGGGTTCTCATGATTTCCATGGGATCCCAAAAGCCACGTGCTGATACCTGGAGCTGCAGATCAGCATCTGAGTCCTCATAGATACGTCGAGCTACCCCACCATTCTCCAAGGCCAGTTTCTCCAGGAAAGCATAGTTGACATCAAAGCCAAAACCCAGGCAATAGAGGGAATAGTGGCCTTCAATAGCTGCCTTCACGTTCTCCTGAATCTTCTTGGGATTACTCTCCCCTATAGCAAGAGAGGCCAGTGATTGGGCATGGAGGGAAGGGAGAAGTATTGTTAGGAATTCAGCAAGTGAATATTAAACTATAATCATAGAATGGCAGAGCTGGGAGGGACAACAAAGATCATAGAAAATAAAACTAGATAGAGTTAGATGGGACCTCAGACCTCCATTTTATAGATGAGGAAACTGAGTTGTGTGGAGATAAATGATTTGTCATGGGCCACATAAATCAGAAGTGAGATTTGAACACCTGACCTCTGACTCTGAAGCTACTTCTATGCCCACATGAATAGAAATCTCCTTCACAACGCTACCCTCGAAAACAAAATGAGCCTGAAGAAATTCAACTCCATCAGAGTGAAGAAGATACAGCTGAGACCCAGACAAGGCAAGGGACTAAACATTCAAGGTCTCCCAGAGAGCTGAAAGTGGACCAAGCAGAAAGAGTCCTCCCCATCCCCACCTCACCCTCAGTGGGATCCCCATCCGTGAGCAGGATGACCATGGACACACTCCCTGCTGGCAGCTGTTCCTTCCTGTTGCTCTCATCCAGCATCTTCACAGCCATCAAGACAGCGTCATTAATATTGGTTGCTGGGGAAAGAAATCTGTTCACACCTGTCTCAGTTTTGTTACCAACTGAGACAGGTGGAGACTGGGAGGCTTGAGAGGAAGAGAGGGATGGAGACTTGTCCAGGAGCAGAGTGAAAGATCAATTAAAATTAGAAGCAGAAAGGGAAGGAGATGGGAGACTGGGTCAGAAAGGGAGGAGGGCCAAGGGACCAGGCCAAATTAGTAATTTTTTTGCTTTAGCAAAAAAGTGAATACTTTTCATAACCATCAGGAAAGGGCCTGCATCAATGAACAGAGAAGTTGAAATACATATTGAATTCTAGGCAGATTGGTCAGTCTAGGGTAGCTTAAAGTCCTGAGTACTAAATATGTGAATGTTGGGGGGTGGAGCAAAGATTATTGATTGATTAAATGTCCTTTTTAATAAAGTTGGATTATGAGGCCAATGAGGAAATGAGTCCAGAGTTGCCAACACTCTTCTCAATAGTTTCCCAACAAGCCCTGATACTTTTTTGTTGGACTATTAGATTCCCCAGAAGCCCTCAACTAAATAGATAGGCTAGAAACCATCAGATTAGCCACACTGCCCACTCCCTCACTCACCACCCATGGCTTTTATATGGGAGGCAAATAACTTGGCTTCTTCAACATTCTCAGAAGAAGCCTGAAGTAGCATTGGCTTCCACTCGACTACATGTCCATCAAAGATGACCAAATTGAACTGATCCTCTGGTTTGAGATCATCCAGAATCTTTATCAGGGCTTCACGGGTCTAGGAGGAAAGGAGAGAAATGGGAGGAGAGCCTCGGGGAACACAGAAGGGACATGAATGATGATCAGGTTAGCAAGGGCAGATGCAGGCAAAGGCCTCAGGGATTACAAGACTGGAAGATATTGGTCTGTGTTATAGGGACCATTTCCTGACTGAAGATGGCAATCGTGGCACCAGCCCTGAAGCTGAAGCAAGATGCATCAACGAAGTGGCTTATGGTGTATTTGAATCCTTCCTTGTGAGGAATAGCCAGCTCACCTGTTTTATCTTCCTGCCAGACATGGACCCACTCTTGTCAATGACAAAGACTACATTCTTGGGCAACATAGGCAGCTCTGCTGGGGCAAAGTGATGCACGAAGTATCCGTTCTCAATCTGCATCATGGGGAAAGTCATGGATCAGAGCTGCACCTCCCATTCACCTACATACCTTTTATCCTTTCCCAAAACAATATGAGTTAGCCTTCCTTGCTCCTCCTCCTCTTCCTCCTTCTCTCTCTCTCTCTCCACCTAGTAGTGGATAGTGTGCTGGGCCTACAGTCAGGAAGACTCATCTGGCCTCAGACATTTTCTAGCTGTGTGACCCTGAAATCATTTAACCCTAATTGAATCAGTTTCTTCTTCTGTAAAATGAGCTGGAGAAGGAAGTGGCAAACCACTCCAGGATCCTTGATAAGAAACACAAATGGGGTTACAGAGTCAGACATTACCGAAACACTCAAACAACAAAAGAACTCTACTCCGAAAAGCAAATAGAGAATGGTGCTAAGAAAGTAACTACAAGGGTGCACTTTCTCCAGAGATCACACTAGTAAGTATATATCCCAGGTTGGTCAGTGATAAAAAGAAAAGTCCAATATACATCAAAAATATTTATAATGGCACAATTTGCAATAGCAAAAAACAATCCAAACTCAAAACCAGAAACAAAGGAGATTCTTATCAAGGGGAATATGACTAAACGAATTGTGGTACAGGAATGTAATGGGTTATTACTATGGTATAAGAAGTAATGAGCATGAAGGTTAGAGAGAAGCAGTGAAATATCTAAGGGAACTATTTCAAAGTGAAGTATGCAAAAAGAAGGAAAATAAAATATTCAGTTAATATAATAAAGCAAATAGGAAAAAAACCAACAGCAACAAAATATCTAAAAGGAATGCTGTGCAATTATATTAGCCAAGCTTGGCCCTGAAGAAAACATAGGAGAAAGCTTCTCCCTCTCTTCTTTGCAGAGGTGGAGGACTTTTTCTGTATATGATGTTGGACTTCCTTAATATGTAGGTTGATTTTAATGAACTAGTTTTTCTTTTTTATTCTTTGTTGTAAGGGGTGGTTATACAGAAGGGAGAACAAACAATTTGAAACTGATGGTGAAATAAAAACAAAATGTATCAACAGATATATTTTTAAATGAATAAATGGATGGATGGATGGATGGATAGATGGATGGATGGATGGATAGATGGATATCTTCTCCCTCTTAGAGGGCAAGGCCCTGGCCAGCACATCTTGTGTCTTCCACATAATGGGACTAAGTACATAACTAATCACACCAGCAATGTCTTTGATGGATTTATTCCCCCAAAGACTCCAGTGGTGCTAAAATCAAAGGATTATGGGTGGAGGGCCAGGAACTCGCCTTCATTAATGTTTTGCTAATTGTTTTACAAATATCATCTAATTTGAAACTCACAACATCCCTAGGAGATAGGTGCTTTTATTATCCCTGTTTTACAATTAGGAAAACTGAGGCAGACAAAAGGTTAGATGACTTGCATTAGGTGACAGCTAGTATGTTCCTGAAGCTGGATTTGAACTGATTCCAGACCCAGAACTCTATCCATTCTATGCACTTGCCTTTCCTGAATGGAAAAGCAGCTGTCTCCTTCCCTCAGGGCTCACAGAATCCATCTTTCTCATTTGCCAAGTTTCCGTAGCACTCACCTGGATGTCCCCTGCAGCAGTGGCTCGGTTCACATCATAACGGACAATGAAGTTACCATCCAGAATTGTGTCCTGCTTCCCAGGTTCCTTCTGCTGCTGGGCCAGAGATGGCTTGAACACTATGTGAGCCTAGAGGAGAAGAAGCTGGTGATAAGAACTTACCTGAGAAGCCAGAATTAGTTACAAGCCCTTCCAATGACCCAAAGCTGAGGAAGCTGAGAGAGAGAGAGAGAGAGAGAGAGAGAGAGAGAGAGAGAGAGAGCATGTCCCAGAATAGAGAATAATCTTTTCCTCTAGGACCCCATTCCTCCCTCTCTGGGGCTGGCTTTAGTCAAGATACCCATACTTCCCTAGGGATCTAGCAAAATGGAAAGGTGAACTGCCTCTCCCCTCTGATGGTCCTTCCTTAGGGCTTAACAATCTGGTAATTCCTGCCTCACCCTACCTTAGTTTCTTCTGTCCCTGTGATGACTTGTGGCCCTTGCATTTGGGGATCAGAGATTCTCCCCACCCCATCCTAGAGCTGAACTCAGAAAAAGGCATTGGAATTAGGGAATTAAGAAATTAGGCTTTAGGGCAAGTCACATTCCCCTCTTGACCTCAGTTTCCCTGTCTATAAAATAAAGAGTTAGACTCATTGGACTTTAAGCTTACTTTACATCTGACATTCTAGGAATCTGGGACATCCCAAGACTCTGGAAATCATAAGGGGTGAGGGCTGGATTATGTGTGATAAGAGCCCAGACTCTGTTCCACTCTGGTCTGACCTTGGTCTCATTCTGTGTCGTGGTGAGGGCATCTGCCAGGTTCTTGGTCATGAAGGTGCTCTCAGTCTCCAGGGAGCTGATGCCCTGAGGCTCAAAGATATGGATATCTATCTGTGAGGTGGAAGGGTAGAAGGCATGAGAAGAAGTCTGAAGGAGGGAGTGAGCTTGGCTCAAAAAAAAAAAATCCCCGATCTGAGGAAGGAGAGCCCTTGGCCCCAGGGAGCCCCTGCTCTGAGTGAGGGGAGTGAAGAGACTTCTGTCTGGTGGGGGTGGCATCAGGGTAGGTTTCCCAGGGGAGGGGTCTTAGAGTGGGGCCTTGTTACCTGCAGGTGTTTGACCAACTGTTGGGGTCGGACCTTCAGAATCAGCTCATATTTCCCCAGTTGCCTCTTCAATAACTCCTCATAGACCAACTCAAAGGTGACCTTGCCAGTTGGGGCCACATTGACAGCCACCTGGAACTGCTCCAGACTCCTCCCTGTGGCCCTGGGTGGGAGGTTGACTCTTTAGTGCCACTGAGGATAGGTAAAGTGAGCAGGGAGAACCTGAGCCAGATTTGGTTATGTGGAGATTGTTATCAGAATGGCCATAGCCACAGCCTAACCGGGCAGGACAGGAGGTGCTCTCAGGTGGTGAGGGAGGAGCTGTGTGGCGCTTTCTGACTTACCTGATGATTCCAGCACTCTGACCCTTGGCTACGGCCGAACTGTACTTCTCCTGGGCAGCTGCCTTCTCCTTGATCTCCCCTGGGTATGTCACCCCATCAATGATCCTGAGGAGGGAAAGAAGAGGGGACAGAGAGAGGCCTCAGAGAAGGAGCAAGAACTAGGGGCACTGGAAAAGGGATTCCTTTAGGGATACTGAGGGAAGAAGGCTGGAGGGACAGAAGAGGGAGAGACTGGATTCTGACCAATCAGATTACAAAATCTGCCTAAGACCAGATGCAAATTCAGGTATTACTGATCCCAGGTTTAGCATTTTATGCTCTGCACCATCTAGCAGCCCCCAGATCCCTTCATGTACTTTAGAATCAGCCAAACTAAAGAAGTCCTCATTGCATATTCTCATTCTATCCTGGACCATTTTGGTGTCTCCAGTCATCTCCTTAAGAACAAATTCTCCCAACTCTCATTTCTGCCATAGAAGTAGCTCCTCCATGAAGCCTTTGATGACTCCTCACTGCCAACCCTAATCTATAGGTGAGCTCTGCTATGTAAGTTAGAGCTATTCATTCATCTTTAGAGGTCAACTTCTTTCTCTCCCCAGGACAGAAATCAAAACTTTGTATATCATCTGTAGTTAACTTAATAACTGTTGGGTCAATTGCCTCAAATGAAAGTCCTATCCCCCCCGCCATCAAAACATGAACTCTCAAAGAAGAGGAAGATTAGAGAGAAATAAGAAAACTATCTGAATTTTTTCCTCTTTCCCCTGTTTTCCTAGGCCTACCTCAGGGACTTTCTAGGAAAAATTCAATTCAATTCAATTCAACTCAACAAGCATGCACCTGCTCTGCTTAAAGCACCCTGTCATGTTGAATAGATTGAGGTTGAATAGTAATAGGGATGCAGTTCCTGTACTGGAGTTTACTATTTTCTAGAAGGTGACCATATGCACACACACAGTAGTAAGTAAAAACAGTGTGTGGTGTGTGTGTGTGTGTGTGTGTGTGTGTGTGTGTTTGTATGTGATGGGGGTGGGGATAGTTCTAACAACTGGGAGAAATCAAAAAGGCTTCCCATAAGGAATGCTGAAGGAAGGTAGAGAGCCTGACAAGAGAGAGTAAGAAGGGAGAGTATCTCAGCAATGGGGAATAATCTGAGGAAAGACACAGAAGCAGGTGAGAGGATGTCCCATACAAGTATCATAAAATCGACTCTTTTGGCTTGAAATTAAAGTATGCAAAAAGCAAGTCTAGAAATAGAAACTGAAGCAAGATTAGGAAGGATTTTAAAGTTCTCATATTGTGCCTATTTTATTACAACTCCTCCAAAATGGACTATTTTCCTCTTTTGCCATTTTTGCCCAATTTGCTGGTTTTGCAGTGACACCTCAAAGTTGTTTTGATTAGCATTTCCCTCATTACAAACTTTCAGATGGTTATTAATAGTTTATAATTCTCCTTTTTGATTAGTTATCTATTGGGAATGACTTTTGGTCTTATATCATTGTACATATTGGATATTAGACTCTCATCAGGTGTAGATGAGACAAAGATTTTCCCCCCAATCACTTCCCTTATCCGATTTGCATTATTTTTCCCTGAAAATGCTTTTTAATTTCATGAAATAAAAATTATTTGTTTTGTCTTTTGTGACAGTTTCCATTCCTTGACTAAGGATTTTGCCATTAACTTAAGTTGTAAAAGGTGGCTGATCTTATTCTTTTCTAATTCTAATTTTTAAAAAAATGTGTAATCTTTAATATTTAAATCATAAATTCATTTTGAGTTTATTATGGCATATAGTATAAAATGATGGTCTAAGGCTAATTTCTGCCAGTCTTTCCAATTTCCCCAGCAATTCTTGTTAAATAGGTGCACTCATTTATTGTTAATGGAACTACAGATTCAACCAATGCTTCTGGAAAGCAGTTCAAATGATGCTAAGAAAGTAACAAAAATGTTCAAACATTTTCCACTTCTAGACATATACCAGGGAAGTCAATCACAGAAAGAAAGATCTCATAGCCACCAAAATAGTTATAGAAACACTTTTTATAGCAAATAACTCAAAATGAAATAGAAAACAATCAATCATGAAATGGCTAGATATGTTGTGGTACACTAATATAATGGAATATCACTGTGCCATAAAAAAGATAGATTAAAAAATACAGCAAAGTTTGGGAAAATGAATATGAAAACAAATAGCAAAGTAAGTAGAATCAGGAAAATAACATAAACAAAGAGTAAAACAATGTAAATGGAAAGAGCAACAACAAAACAAATGAAACTTAGTGTTGTGAAATTACAGTAACCAATCTTGACCTCAAAGAAGAGAATACATGTTTCAATCTTTTTTTGCAGAGATTGGGGAATATGAGTATAGAAATCCATATATAATGTTGGACTTAGTTTAAATGTTGTTTAGTTCTGCTCAAATGTTCTTTTCCTTTTCATTATTAGGATGGAAAGAAAAGTGGAAGGGCATATTGGGAAATGTCCCAATCACATCCCCATCTGGGTACCATTCCCCCCCAACATTTCAGCTTCTTTTAATGTGTTATCTTCTTCCATTAGATTGTGAACTCCTTGAGAGCAGGGGACTGTGTTATGTCTTTCTTTGTATCCCCAGTGTTTTACACAGTGCATGATGCATAGTAGACACTTTTTTTAAAGTTTTTGCAAGGCAAATGGGGTTAAGTGGCTTGCCCAAGGCCACACAGCTAGGTAATTACTGTCTGAGACTGGATTTGAACCCAGGTACTCCTGACTCCAGGGCCGGTGCTTTATCTACTGCGCCACCTAGCCACCCCCCAGAGTAGACAGTTAATCATTGTTTATTCACTTTGACTTTTTCTGAAATATAGTTATTGTCAAAAGAAAAGCTATTAATAAAAAAATCGAAAGTTAAACAGAGGAGTTTGTGTTTTACCCCAGTGATGATGGAGCATTGTTGAAGCTCCTTGAAGTGACACCTTCAGACCTGTACTTCAAGGATATCAATTATATATTTCTGTGAAGGAGAGATTGGAGAAGAGAAAGTCCAATAGTAGAGATATCGACTGGAAGATTATTACAAAAGTCCAGGAAAAAGATGATAAGAGCCTGGATAAGAATGATTACAAAATGATTAGAGAGAGAAAGGCATAGATGTGAGAGATGTCATAGAGGTAGAATCCAAAAGTTTTATTGCAAATGAAGATAGCAAAGGAAATGAAGTTGAGAATCTGCATTACTAGAAAGATAGTGGTATCCTAAAAAGATATGGGAAGTTAGGAGAAAGATTGTGTAGGAGAAATGTAGGAGGTGGCACAAGGGAGCTAAAGATTCTAAGAAATAGAAATGAGGAAGGAGTTTGTTCCAGATGTGAGGTACAGCCAGGGCAAAAGTATGGAGACAGGAGAAGAGATGACAATCTCAGAATGTTGCTACTTTTCTTGTTTAATCATTTCAGTTATGTCCAGTTCTTTATGACTCTCTTTGGGCTTTTCTTGGCAAAGATACTGAAGTGGTTTGCTATTTTCTTCTCCAACTCATTTTACAGATGAAGAAACTGAGGCGAACAGGATAAAGTGATTTGTCCAGGGTCACACAGCTAGTAATTGTCTGAGGTCAGATTTGAACTCATGAAGCTGAATCTTCTTGACTCCAAGTCCAGTTCTCTATGTGCTACATCACTAAGTTACCCAATGTTGCTCTAATTATCTCTATTTGTTCAGTATTAAAGAAGTTTTGTTAACCCAATAATGATGAATATTACATACCAGAAAGCAATCACACTAGTTATTAGTAAAAGTTTACAAACATTAAAAAGTGCATAATAACATCTGGAGCCAATGAGGCCTGAAAAAAAACACCACTTTATATTAACAATTTAAAAACCAAAATAAAACCAAAAGGAAAAAACCCAAACCTCAAACAGCAGGGCTTTACTTATGTGATTAGTGTCCATATGATTATGATGGGATCATTTTTCCACTTTTTTTTATCCTTACACTGGGAGGTGGGATTCCCCGCCCCCCCCCATCAAAGCAGTAGCACAAATCTATAATTTAGCAATAGAAAATTAGGTCCTCCCGAACGACACATTTCCAATTCTTGGAATGACTTTTCACCCTCTCTTTTTCCCTCTCAAAAACTTTAAAAGTGATCCAAAAAAACGCCTGAATTTTTCAAAAGCTCCCAATCCTGGGAGAAAAACATGAGTTGACAGATGGATTCCTAGTTCCAGAACAAATAGCTAGCAAGGGGCAGGCAAAGTGGTTATTTCTAACATGGCAGGGGCACCAAATACATTGCATTTTAAGAGAACATTCACGTTAATGAATCATTTATGAAGCCTGTGTAATGATGTAACAATACAACCAAGTGTTGATGGGTTAGCCTGATCAGTTTAGGAGATGACATTTTAATCTATCATGTATACACCAACACATTATAATTATACTGGGGGGAACAAAAGAGGGAGTGTATAAAGGGGGGGAGAGAGAGAGAGAAGAAGAAGGAAGGAGGAAGGGACAGAGAGAGTGTGTCAGAGAGAAAGAGAGTCCTTTCAAAAATAAGTGGTATAAAAATTCACAGTAACATAAAATCTTTTTTTTCCATAAGCAAGAAGGGCAATGTTGAGGATTTAAATCATATAATACAAAAATATTGTAAATAACTGAGCTGTAAAACACAAATACATGGTTCTAAAAGCAGTGCTTTCTTTATGATTCTTTTTTTTTACTGGGAGAATACTTTAGCCAGAGCTTTAAAAAAAATCTCTGGCCAAAGTAATTATCTCTAAATATTCTGGATCTGATGATGCAATATCTAGATTAAGTGTTTGAAACACTTCCCCAAGAATAAAAGGATTCTTGGTAAATTATTGGTATACAAATGATATGCAGTCAGAAACATGACTATTGAGTTTGGTGGTTTTAGGAAACAGTAAAATCAAGATTATAAAAACCAAACAGAGCTGCACATGGTACTAGAGCTGAAGAGTAGAATAATCTGGACCTGTCTTCTCCAGGAGCAATAGAATGGCTAGGATTTAAGATTTACAAAAGCAGTTTACAAGGTTTGTGTCACTTGATTCTCACAGTAACCCTGTGAAGCAGGTGCTATAAATATCTTATTATACTGATGAGGAAACTGGACTGAGAGAGATTGAGTGACTTGTTCCAGAGTCACACAACTTGTAAATGCCAGCAGCAGGATTTGAATTCAGATCTTTCTGACTTAAAGGTGAGTTCTCTGACCACCACGCTATTGCACCATCCAGCAGGAGCCTCCTCCTAGCTCTGCCATTAACTCACTGTGTGATGTTTATAAATCTTTTACTTTTTCTTGGTCTTGGTCTCCCCAACTGGAAAAGAAGAGGGTTGGACAAGAGTCCTTAAGGTTTGCTACTATTGTGATTTTCTGATTCTAGAACCTGGTTTCTAGAGCTGGAGAATCAGCTACTTTGCTGGGTGCTGATCTAAGCTCCAGAAAAATCCATGCTCCTTGCAGCTACAACTCTATTGTAGAATTTTGAAATCAAGACAAACATTCCTTTGCTTTGTCATCTCAGGGAAAAAAAGATCCCAAGGCCAAAGAGGCTATGGGTCCCTCAGTCACCCAGCAAGTCAAGAGATACGACCATCTTTTGTGCTTAGGAGCTCTGAATCAGGAGGGCAAAGCTCCAATCAACTCTTATCACAGTGTGGTCTGCCTTGGAATAAGTGTCTCTTCTGGGTCTGAATTCAGATAAGAATTTGGTTTCATTTCCAAATGGATGAAATTGTTGTGCACTCCAGAGAGGCTGAGGACAGTAGAATACAGTTATGACATGATTCAGCACCCCTCCCCTTCCAGTCTAGGCATAGAATCCCTCATCCTGTATAGGTCCCTCATCCTGGAGAGACATCCTGGTCCAACCTCCAGCCTCTAGATTAGGACCTCATTCACTCCATCTGTCTAGTCAAAGTTCTTCCTTGAGCTGAGTTACTCTAATAGATTTCCCTTGACAACACCCGCTGCCTCCTTTCATCACCTGTCCCAGGTCTTCCACCCCTCCCCCATTTTTTGCTATGACCCTGGGAAGGCCAGAGAAGAAGTTCACTGCCCCATCACAAACATTTCAAAATCTGTCTGGAAGCCAGAGAGAATAGGAGAGAGCAAAGAGGAGGAGGAAAGTGGGGAGGAAAGATAGAGGGGGAAAGGAGGTGAGAATTTGTGTTCTGGGTAAGATAAGATACAATCTGCCACTTTTCTCATTGTTCACCTTCTACTTTCCTCCTCTAGACACATCTAGGAGGAGGGGATGAGGAGGAAGAATAATGAATAATATAACATGAGGGACCTGGATAGAAGGGGACACAGTGGAAATCATAGAACTTCAAGGTCAAAGGTGCCATAGAACTGCAGCCTCTCTCCAACCCATATATCATCTCCCTTGATTTCAGAGACATCATGCTTTACTGGTTCTCCTCCTAACTCTTCTACTTCTTCTGTCTCTTTCAATGGCTTCTTATCCTCTCCCAACTCCCTCAATGATGTTGCTTCCTAAGGCTCTTTCCTCTTTTCTTCTCTCTTCTTTCTTTCTCAATAATCTCATTTAATTCCCATCTGCAATGAGTATCTATGTACAGATGACACTCAGTTTATGTCTCCCAGAACTTTCCTCTAAACTCCAGCATGATATCTCCAACTGTCTTCAGAATATCTCCATCTGAATGTCCCCTTTGCATCCTGATCTCAAAATAATCAACACTGAACTCATTATCTCCCCCCACTATTTGTTCTTTCTCACTTCACTTTTTTTCTGTGCACCTTTCAGTCTCCTATTTTTGTCAGTCTTTACCTCTTCCTTCCCGCATTGTATACAATCAATTATTAAGTCTAATCAATTCTACCTTAGAAATTGCAAAGGCGGTAAATGCTTCAGTCCATTAAAATCAGGAAACCATCATTCCTCGTCCCTCTCTGACCAGTGTGTAGTAGCATAGTTTAAAACAAATATTCTTTTGTTTCTATCTTTGTCCTAGGCCAAATGCTCATCAATATGTTGCTACTCATATGTCCACGAATTTCCATTTATTAAGATTGTGATTCCCCATTAGAAAAAAAAAGCATTATCTTATGTAATTTTACTATCTCATGCTTTATATTTCTTCCTTAAGGATATAATTTCTCTGGAATCACATTCAACTGAGATCAATATATAACATGGAACCAATGTAAATATTAACAGAATGCCTTCTGTGGGGTGGGGGGAGGGAAGCAAGAATGGAGGAAAAATTGTAAAACTCAAAAATAAAATCTTTCTTTAAAGAAAAAAAGATTGTGATTTCAATAAGATTATATATTTCTTCCTTGATTTAAAACCTCAAGTTAACTTTATTATCCAGACTATATTCATTGATGTACAGAATAATTATTCTGAGAAGAGATAAAGAGCACAGAAAATTGGTGAGAAGTATGAAGTGTGTCACAGAGAGGGGAGAGGAGGCATGGGATGGAAGGAAGGTCTGATCTCACCATCCATATGGGAAAGCTGATGATAAAATCTATCTTATCCTGCTTGGGAAGGCAATTTTTCAGTTCTCTTCTTCCTAATTGACACTAATCATGACTCTCATCCTACCAAGTCTTTATGATTCATATGATGTCATTATTTATTCTCTTATCCCTAAAATGCCAGTTCCATTCTTCTCATTAACCATACTTTGTATGTTGGGTGAACATATACATAGGAATCCTGCTCCTTAAACTTTTCATAGGGGAAATAAGAAGCAGAGAAAGTTGAGTTATAGGTAACAGGGCATCATAGAGAGGAGGAAAATTGGAGAGAGGGGAATGGGTCATCCAAGATCAGTACTTACATGGAGAAGTTGGTGATGAAGGCTGATTTGGGCAACTCCACCTGGAAGAGAGCTTCCCGGGCCTCTTCTGCCTTATTGACCACACGGCTTGTGATGGTGGTGTGGGCAAAGCGAGATGTGACCTTGGAGTCCAGGGTGAGACTGTAGATGTCAATATCATTCTAGGGTGGGATTGAGAGGAAGGGGAGATGACTAAAGAGAAAAGATCCAGTCCTACCTCCCTTGGACAGTCCAGAGCAGCCCATGACTCTGCCTCCTCCGGTCTTATCCTCACTTCCCTGAACTATTCACAAATACTATTAATCACTACATGAAAAAAAGATCAACCCAGTTGTGGGAGGAGAATAATACTATTTAATTTCTATGGAGATGATCAGAAATTTATTCCAATATAGGAAGGATGATTTGAGTTGAAAATCAGACTTAGTTCTTGATTCTGACTCTGCTTAAATTTCTGGGCAACTAAGAAAGTGACTTCACTTAGTCTTTTACTCTTAGAAATGAAGTGAACAAAGGCTGAATAAGATTGGGATCCTAGGAGCTTTCTTCTCCACAGGCAAGCCAGAGCCAGGCCAAGTCACCAGAACTCTGGCCAAGACTTCTGAGGCATGCCTGTCTATTCTTGGGGTCCTTGGCAGGAAGGAGGGGGACTATAGACATCCTGCTTCACTCACAATAAGAACAAACTAAATCAAGCTTTTCTATATTCATAATACAATAGATGGAAAATGACAATAATGACAGCATAATAGCTAGCTTTAAGGTTGGCAAAGCTCTTTACATGAATTTCATTCAGTCCTTACAATCGCCATGGGGAGGTGCATAATATTATTATTAGCTCCATTTTACAGATGCACCTATAGCCAATACCCATATACCAGTTCAGACATTCATTTGTACATACTCCCATCCACATTCACTAGCAGCCACTTACAGATATAGGGTCATCACAGTGGCCCGAGGACCTAGAGGTCATCTAATCCAAGCACCTCATTTTTCAAATGAAGAAATTGAGGCCATGGAATAAAGCGACTTACCCAAATTCATACTGTGATAGACCTGGGAGTCAAATCCAGATCTCTAAACTCCAAGCCCACCTATCCTAGATGTCTCCAGATGTCCTCAAAATTCATTCTCTCCCAAAATATAACACTTAATCACAGACACCCAAGTACCTTCTGAGCAGCCACAGAAACAAAAGAAGCCAACAGAAAGATGAGGACAGAGAAGGGCAGGATGTGAGTTGGGGCCCTCATTCTGGATGGACAGAGGCAAGGGCACAGGAAGGGCCGAGATTTAGAGGCTTCAGTGAATCAATAACCACCCCTAGGAGTGATTACGGGAAGTTGGAAAAGGGGAGGGGTTTTAATAGACCAAAGGAAGGGCTCTAAGAGAGTGACCTCCCCAGAGGCCTTGGAACTGTTGAAAACCACCCCCTCAGATAGGAAACCTCACCCAGACTCTGTCCCTCTGTACCCTAGGCTACACCACCCATAAACTGATCCTCTCCTTGCCACTGGACCTAGGACATTGTTTCCCTCCCCATACCCCAAGTGTTGGAGATGGAGGGGAGGTGGAGTCAGGGAGGGAGAAATCATAAGCTGGAGCAGAATTGAGGGAGTTGAATTCAAGCCAAAATAATTCAATGAACCTTTATCCAGTATACAACCAATGGGAGAACTTTAAGGTCCTAAGAGAGATAAAAAATGTTTAGATAAGACAAGGTTTCCCTTCACAGATCAGTACAGGGAGAAGAAGCCAACACAGATGACTTGAATACACAAACCCCAAGTATGCTCCATGAGGCACCCCTCTTCCCTTTACCATCTCCTGAGCAAAGTATGAAATCAAGGGAGGCCAAGCAACTTGATTATATTTTGTTTCAACACAACCATCATTTCCCAATCACTAACTCAGCCACCCCCACACCCGGCAGTTTGTCTTAAAAAAACAAAACCAGTTAAGCAAAACCTTCTAATTTAGCAATTTTGACTGATAACACCAGTAACTTTGGGTTCTTAGAAATGTATCATTTCTTTACAAAGTGAGGAAAGTGAAAGAGAATGAGGCACTGAAGGATATACCAGCAGCAGCCATGACCTTCAAATCCCTTACAGTAAAATGGGTGAAGAGGGTGTGCCTGGGATTCAGATGAATGGGATGGGATGGTGGACTTTGTCTTGTCTTTCACATGAGCTTCGGCAAGTCTTTTGGTCTCTGTGAGCCTCAATTTCCTCAAGTTGTAAAATGAGGATACAAAGAGTGCTTACTATCTCACAAATTTGTGGTAAATGTCAAATTTGTAGATCTTAAAGCGCTCTCTCTCTCTCTCTCTCTCTCTCTCTCTCTCTCTCCCATCTCTCTCTGTGTCTCCCTCCGTCTCTGTCTTAGTCTCTGACTATTTCTGTCTCTTTTTTGACCTGTATCAATTTCTACAAATAGTACTTTATACACTGTATCAGTTTATACAAGTCTTCTATTTCTCCAAATTCTTTATTAATCCTAATAGTGAAATCATATTCCATTACATTCACATAAATACAAGTACCTCATTTTGTTCAGTCCTGTCCCAATCACTGGGCACAGTTTTTTAAACTTTTTATGCTACAAATAGCTATTCCTAAAGTATTTTGGGTCAAAGAGATCTTTCATACTATCTCATACCTATCAGATTGGCCAATATGATAAAAAAGAAAAATGATCGATATTGGAGGGGATGTGGCAAAACTGGGACATTAATGCACTATTGGTGGAGTTGTGAGCTGATTCAATCATGCCACAGAGCGCTTTGGAACACCCAAAGGGCAATAAAACTGTAAATACCCTTTAATCCAACACTATCACTGCTAGGTTTATATCCCAAAGAAATTTTTTTTTAGAAATCAGGAAAAAGAAGGAAGAGGGGCAGGGAGCCACGATGGCGCCGGAGGCCACTTCCTGCCCTCGCCAACCTGCCTCACCTGGCAGAGGGATGTCACAGCTCCCCGAGGAGCCCAACATGTGTCAAAATGCACATTTTAAATAACATGCATCTTTGGACTATCCTGCTTTGCAAAATTGGATCATGAAGGTAAGGAGAAGAATTTGTCTTTGGATCTTAATTTCACAGTTTCATTCGATGGTGTATACAGCAGAACAGGATGATGCAGAAAAACATGCAATAAAGTTGCATCGTGGGAAAGGAGCAGCTATTACTCAGAGAAAACAGTGGGTTCTAGACAGCTGCAGAAAACTATCTGGTTCTTTGACAGAAGAATGTCGTCCTTAACGAACTAAAAAAGGCAATAAGAGCAGTGGAAAAGAAGGCTGGACTGTCAGATGAAGAGAAACTCTTTCAGGTACACACATTTGAAATTTTCCAAAAGGAATTGAATGAAGGTGAAAGTTCAGTCTTTCAGACTATCCATGGACTCCAAAGAGCCTTGCAAGGAGATTACAAAGATGTTGTGAACATGAAAGTAAAGTAGCAGGCAACGACTGGAGGCTTTGAGGGAAGCTGCAGTAAAGGAAGAAACAGAATATGTTGAGATTCTGGCAGCAGAAGAGCATCAAGGGGAAGCCCTTCAAAATATGCAACATCAGAACAAAAGTCTATCCCTGCTTGAGGGAATTTTTGAAGATGTAAGGAAAGTGGCAGATCGTTTAGAGAAAGAAATAGAGGAACATGTTTTGATGACAATAAGTCAGTAAGAGGTCAATTTTGCAGCCATTTTGAGAGTAGGAGACCAATTCTAAAAGAAGTATAACAAAACATGAAGAATTGAGTCCCCAGACAATCAGGATATATTGACTAAGCCCAAATATTCAACAATTCCTGGAGCAGATCACCACGTTATAAAGGACATTGTGACCATGGGAATGTTATCTTTACCATGTGGATGGCTGTGTACAATGGTAGGATTGCCAACAATGTGTGGTTACATTATTTGTGGCATACTACTGGGGCCCTCGGGACTAAACAGTATTAAGTCTATTGTACAAGTGGAGACATTAGGAGAAATTGGTGTGTTCTTTACTCTGTTTCTTGTTGGCTTGGAATTTTCCCCAGAAAAGTTGAGAAAGATCTCCTTGCAAGGCTCATGCTATCATGACATTCCTAATGGTTCCATTTGGCTTATTGTGGGGATACTTTTTACAAATCAGACCAACACAAAGTGTTTTTATTTTTACTTGTTTATCCTTATCAAGCACACCCTGGTGTCCAGGTTTCTTATTGGTAGTGCCCAAGGTGATAAAGAAGGTGACAGTGACTACAGCAGTGTGCTTCTCTTGGCATGCTAGTAATGCAAGATGTACAACCTGGATTATTCATAGCTATTATGCCAACTCTTATACAAGCAGGAGCAAATACCTATTCCAGCATTTTTCTGGAAATAATGAGAATTCTGGTACTGATTGGTCAAATCCTTGTGTCTCTGGTTACTGTTTTTTTCTTATCAAAAACTGCATGTGGAAAGCAAAGGAAATAAAGAAATCCTTGTTTTAGGAGTATCAGCCTTCATCTTTCTAATGTTAACGATTACAGAGCTTCTTGATGTTTCAATGGAATTGGGTTTGCTTTTTGGCTGGAGCATTGATTTCTTCTCAAGGTCATATGGTTACTGAAGAAATTGTGCCCTATATTGAACCTATCCGGGACTTTTTGGCCCTCATTTTCTTTGCTTCTATAGGTCTCCATGTTTTTCTCATTTTTGTAATATATGAACTCACTGTTTTGATGTTCCTTGCCTTGTCAGTGGTGATAATGAAGTTTGTTTTGGCAGTACTTGTCTTATCTCTTATTCTACCAAAGAACAGACAGTACATCAAATGGATTGTTTCAGCTGGACTGGCCCAAGTCAGTGAGTTTTCTTTTGTTCTGGGAAGTAGAGCAAGAAGATCAGGAATCATCTCAGGAGAGGTCTACCTTCTTATATTGAGTGTAATAACTTTATTAAGCCTTTTACTTGCCCCAGCATTATGGAAAGCTGCAATTGTGAGGTGTTTGCCAAGACCTGAAAGCAAAAGATTCATCTAAGAATAAGACATTACTCTCTAAAAATACCAAATCCTAAATCTCTTTGCAGGAATTTGTGATGCACTTTCTTATGAGCCTTACATATATTTTAAAGTAACACAGATTATATTTTTTGAAGTGTTTTTTTTTTTAAGTTTTTGCAGGGCAATGGGGTTAAGTGGCTTGCCCGAGACCACACAGCTAGGTAATTATTAAGTGTCTGAGGCTGGATTTGAACTCAGGTCCTCCTGACTCCAGGGCTGGTGCTCTATCCACTGTGCCACCTAGCCACCCCAATACAGACTATATTAAATTATTAGTGTTTTGACTTTTGCACAGCTTACTAAATATGCTTTGTCATGTTTTAGAATCTTCTAAAAAAACTCATTTAGATTCAATTATGCACAGTAGAATTGCTTTGAAAGTAACACATCATGCAAATTGCCTTGACTATTTTGCCTGGATGTGCCTTTTCCCCACGTTTACTTGTTAATTGAACCATTTATTTATTTATTTACCTTTTTTGGTAGAAATCAAAAGTTAAAATATTTTTTTTTATTTATGGTGCCTGTGGTACCCTGCTAAAATAATGAAATTTACCCGTTTAATTTCTAGATTTGTTATCTATATGTCAGTATTTATCATTAAAACAAGTGGTGTAAATTTCCTACAGATTTTGGGGAAAACTTAATTTTAATGTTTAAAATATTCAAAATTTGTATTCTAAAAAGAGGTGGCTATCTCGTAGTGCCTGTTGGCTTTTTATTATTCCTCTTTTAAATATTCATTTTAATGTTACAATGTTCTTTTTAAAAATATGTTTGAGCTTTCATCTGGGTATTGACTACGTTCTTTAGTAAAAATGATCTTTGATCAGGGTACATTATCTTGAATCTCTGGGGTTTTTTTGAAATGTTTTGCAAATTAAAGTTTTATGCCAAGAGAATCCCTACACACTCTTTTATTAATTTAAATTATTCACATATTCATATATTATTCCATAAGGGATCAGATTAAAACTTTGCTTTTTTAATAATATCCAAATTCTAGCTATGATTCAAGAAAAATTTCTTTTTTAGACTCTTTTAGGAAATGTAAAAAAGTGTGAATTTACAAATTGACAGACTAGGTAGTGATTCACTTTATTACAAGAAAATAATTTGCTTTACTAAATGGTTTATCACTTTTAAATGGAAACTGTCCTACAGGGAAAAAAATATAAATTTTGTTAGTAGCCAATGTCAATTCAAAATTAATCATCAGTAGAAATAAAAACATCTTGTGTTTTGTGTCAACAAGATAAACCAAATTTATAAGAATTTTAAAATTCAGAAGAATATACAATTGAGAGATGTGCATATTTCAGAAAGTGAATTGCATCTACATTTGTTTACAATAAACTTGACAAACTTTTCAAATATTATCCTATTGTTTGGTTACATTTTACTCTATTCATGTTTCTGGTATATATAAAAGTGACATGTAGGTGATGCAAATTGGGGCTATTTTATCTCCTGGCAGTTATGAAGCTATTATCTGGAAACTAGACCAGTATCATACCAATTTGAAAAAATTTGAGAACTCCTATAGAGAATGCCATGTTTAAATACATATTTTAGTTACCTCCTGAAACTTTTTGATATGCAAAAATTCTGTAAGGAAAAATTAAAAGAATGAATGAATAATATGAGCTGTTGTGATGTCTGGGAAACCCAAGATTTTATCAGCCTTGCTGATAGCTAGAACTAGTAGTAATTTATGGCTCACCAACTTTTTAAAATAATATTTCTTATTACAACTCTTATTTTATGCAATAGCTACAATTGTAAAAAGTTGTATACATTTTTATTTTGGTAAGTAAGATATTTTAATTGTATTAGGGACTCTTGCCCTTAAAAGGAATTGTATTTCTTTTGAAGAATTATTTTAAAAAATAAATTGCTAGTGCTGTTTATTGTAAATCTAGATTTGTATATATATAAAGTTTGCTTAAGGATAGTCACCCTTTTCTTTTCCTCCTCCCAATAATTAGTATAATTTACACAGTTTTTGTAAAAGTGACAAGAATGTTCTTTTTTTCCCTTCAGAGTTTTGGCTATAAAATGGATTTACAATATAGAAATATGGAAATACTTTAATAATTTTGCAGTGTTGCTTTTTTACAAATTTGGATTTGCTTTCACAGCCTGTGAAAACCCCTTTAATACAAGTGAAAATGTGACATCAGAATCTTCATTTTTTTACATTTGTGCTATTTTAGTGCTAATTTATGTAAAAGGCAGAGCTTTTCAGTGTTCTATTTTTTAATTTGTTCTAGAATGAATATGCTAGTCGAATTTAGGTTTTGCTTAGACTGACTCCTTTTTAGACTGCAGAGAATTCCATTCTATTCATTAAAGCAATTTATTAAAAAATGCTTAAAAAATCAGGAAAAAGGCCCACATGTAAAAAATATTTATAGTAGCTCTTTTTGTAGTTACAAGGTTTTAAGGAGATGCCTATCAGTTGGGGAATTACTGAACAAATTATAGTATATGAATGAGATGACGGAATATTAGTGTAGTATAAGAAATCATGGACTTCAGAAAAGCCTAGAAAGACTTACATGAACTGATGCTGAGTGAAGTGAGTAGAACAAGGAGAACATTGTACACATTAACAGCAACATTATGTGATGATCAACCATGACAGATTCAGCTCTTCTTGGCAGTACAAAGATCAAAGACAATTCTGAAGGACTTGTAATGGAAAATACCATCAACATCCAGAGAAAGAACTATGCAGCCTGAATGCTGACCAAAACATATTATTTTCCATATTTATACTTTATGAGGTTTTTTTGCCCTTTCATGATTTTTTTCTCTTTTGTTCTGATTCTTCTTTCACAACATGACTAATATGAAAATATGTTAAATATGATTGTACGTGTATAACTGAGAGAAAGGAAGGAGGGAGAAAAGTACGAAACTCAAACTCCTATAAAAAATGAAGATGGGGGCGACTAGGTGGCGCAGTGGATAGAGCACTGGCCTTGGAGTCAGGAGTACCTGAGTTCAAATCCAGTCTCAGACACTTAATAATTACCTAGCTGTGTGGCCTTGGGCAAGCCACTTAACCCCCTTGACTTGCAAAAACTAAAAAAAAAAAATGAAGATTGAAAACTATCTTTGCATGTCGTTGGAAAAATAAATATTTTTTTAAAAGAGCCCCTTCTTTCTCAGTCTGTAATCTTTTTGAACTATGAACCCAGAAGTAATATTACCTGGTTAAGAAGCATAAACAATTTAGTCATTCCTCCCAAATAATTCCAAACTGTCTAGAGGATGGTTGAATCAAAGCCTAGTTTTAAAAAAATTCTTTTTTCTTTTTTTTCTTTATTCTTTTAGCCCCACCAACTTTTAACTTCCCTTGGTCAAACAATTCTTTCCCTGTACCCAAGACCAGTCTTACCTGCTTTCCCATTTGTTGTATTGCTTTATAATAAGCTCTATATTCTTATCAAAGTTTAACTTAATGAACAAAACTATTTTGGGGTTTTTTTGTGCTGATGGAGTTGATGAAGAAGAAAATCAATCTTGAAATGAAAACTTGCAAAGTGGACAGAAGTATTTTTATTCAGCAACCCAATGGTACTTACTATCTCCTCCTTGTGTTCTTTGAGTACTGTAGACAAGTTCACTTACCTCATCCATGTCCTTTCCAAGGAGGTTCACCTTGATAATGATGCTGACACTTGCATTGCCAGAACTAGCTCAGTATTTGGGAGACTTCAAAAAGAAAGTATGGGAGGGGCGGCTAGGTGGCGCAGTGGATAAAGCACCGGCCCTGGAGTCAGGAGTACCTGGGTTCAAATTTGGTCTCAGACACTTGATAATTACCTAGTTGTGTGGCCCCTTGGGCAAGCCACTTAACCCCATTTGCCTTGCAAAAACCTAAAAAAAAAAAGTATGGGAGAGAAGAGGTATTAGAATGACTATCAAACGGAAGGTCTACAGAGCCACTGAGCTAACCTCATTGCCATCTGCCTATGAAACCTTCGACATTCTACCAATGCCATATCAGGAAACTGAATTGCTTCTATTTAAATTGTCTTAAGAAGATCTGAAAATCATCTGATAAGAAAAGATATCAGACTCTGAAGTCCTTTCCCGAGCTAAACTGCCAAGCATTTCAAATGTTATTGGAGTGAGCAACACCTCCGATGGGTTGACTATACTGTTCATCAAATAGATGCTTGCCAAATGCTCACAGGGAGGTCAGAAACAAGTGACATAAAGACACTCTGAAGCTCTCTCTTAAGAACTTTGGAAATGACTGTGCAGCATGGGAAACACAGGCTCAGGACTACCCTACAAGGTATGCCCTCATCAGAGACAGGGTTGTGTTCTATGAGCAAGACAGAACAGAAGCAGCTCAAAGGAAACATGAGATATGTAAGTTTAGAGTAATCACTCCAAGTGTTTAAGTGGATTATTTGTGCCCAACTTGTGGTTGGTGGGTGTAGTAACTTATCTCTAATGTAGTGCTGTCATTTTGTTCTTCTTAAATAACTGAGGAAAAGGATGTCAGCCAATTTCTATTATTTTGTGCCTTTGCCAATTTGATGGGTTTGTAGTAGTAACCTTATATTGTTTTAATTTGCATTTCTCTCATTATTCATGTTTTGAATATTTTTTCAGATAGCTGTTGACAGTTTTCATTTCCTTTTTAAAAATCTATTTGCTCATATCTTTTGATTACTTATCTCTTGGGGACTCTTCATCTTAAAATTGTCATTTCCCAAAAGATTTTGGCCGTAGGGATTTAATCAGACTAGTTGATTCAAAAAATACTTCCCAGTATTCTAGGATCATAAAATCATAGATATGGATCCAGAAGAGACTTTATTTGTCATCTAGCCCAATCCCTGTGTTGTATAGTTAAGAAAACTAAGACCTAAGGAAACAAGGAATAGCAAAAGATGGACCCAGAACTCAAGAAACTCACAGTCTGATGGGAAAGACAATATGCAAACTATCTATAAAGAAATTATATGAAGGATAAATTGGAAATGATCAAGAGAGGAAAAGCATTATTATTAAGGGGAGATGAGAAAGGCTTCTTGTAGAAGATGGGATTTTACCTTGAACTTGAAGGAATACAGAAAAGTCAGAAGGTAATAATGAAGGAGGGAATTCAAGGCCGAAGAGTTAGCCAGGGAAAATTCATAGAGCTACAGTGGAGTGTCTTGTATAAGGAATAGTAAGATGACCAGTGTTAATGGATGATAGAGTGTTTGGGGGAAGGGGAAGGGGAAGGAGGGTAGAAGACTAGAAAGATAGACAGGGCTGGCTTTAAACAGTAAACAAATTTTTTTTTTGATCCTGAAGGTGATGGGAGCCACTGGAGTTTATTGAATAGGAGAGTGACATGGTCAAATCAGTGCTTGTAGGAAGATTAATTTGACAGCTGAATGTTGGATGGACTTGAGTGAGGAAAGACGAAGCTGGCTGATCAACCCTAAGACTAATGCAATACTTTCTGTGTAAGGTGATGAGAGTTTACACCATGGCGGTGGCGGTGTCAGATGGAGAAAACAAGGCAAATATTTGAAGTATTACAAGTCTAATCAATTTTACCTTAATAACATTTCTTTTTGTTGTTATTTTTGTTTTTGCAAGGCAATGGGATTAAATGACTTGCCCAGGGTCACACAGCTAGATAATTATAAAGTATCTGAGGTCAGATTTGAACTCAAGTCCTCCTGACTCCTAGGATAGTGCTCTATCCACTGCACCACCTAACTACCCCTTTAATAACATTTCTAATATTTGAGGCTGAAGGAAAGTGAGGAGTCAAGGATAATACCTAGGTTTTGAATCTAGGTGGCAGGAAGATAGGAAGAGAGGAGAGCTTAGGGGTAGAAGAGATGAGATGATAAGTTCATTTTGGACAAGTTGGGTTTAAAGTGTCTGTATGATATCCAGACCAAGATGTCCAATAAGTAATGAGATATGAGACTGAAGGCCAGTAGAGAAGTTAAGGCTGGATAAAATCTAAGAATCATCTGCATATAATGGGAGCTGATAATATCACCAAGTGGAATAGTGAGTGGAGTCTTCTGAATGAAGACCCAAGAAAGGATACTGAAAAAGTAGTCATATAAGTAAAAGGAGAACCCTGAGAGAATTTTGAAAATCTAGAGAAAAGAGATTATCAATGAGATGAGAGTGATCAAGAAGGATGAGAACTGAGAAAAGGTCATTAAATTAGACAATTAAGAACTCATTAGTAAGTTGGGAGAGAGTGACATTTTGGTTGAATGATGGGATTGTGAGAAGACCACAAAGAGTTAAGAAGAAAGTGAGAGGAAAAGAAGTGGACACCTATTGTAGAGGATTTTCTCAAGGAATTTAGCCACAAAAGGAAAGAGAAATGTGATGATACAGGGGCTGGATGAATCAAGTGAAAATTTTTTTTTGAGGATATAGGGACATAGATGAGTTTTAAGCAACAGGGAAACAGATAGTCAATGGAAAGACTGAATATAAGTGAATGGAGATGATGGAGGTGGCAATCTACTGGGAAGGAAGAAAATTCCTACTTGTAGAAGTTTGTCTTGGGTTAGATCAGGGTCACCTCTTCAGCTAAGAGGCTGAAAAATAACAGAGAATTTCATCTTAGTGATATGAGATGAAGAGAAACAGGAAAAGGGTGAGCTCCCTGAATTGCCTCAAAATTTTCAATAAAATATAAGGCAAGGTTCTATATTGAGATAGTGGGAAGAGAGGGAACCGTAAGTGGTTTGAGGAATAAAAAGGTTCAGAATAGCTGCTGTAGTGAATGAGAAAATGAGTCAACTAAGGAGGTGCAAAAAGATTGCTTGGTAGCAGTAAGGGCTCAGTTGATATTGTGTAAAATAAATTTGGAAGGGACTCAGTCAGCACTGTTCCCTAATTTTCTCTGTCAATAGCATGTTAATAGGAGTGAACTTAGCAGATGGTGGGAATAATCCAAGGTGGAGACTTGGATGGAATGATAGTTCCCTCATTTCCCTGCAGACATGCCTGGTCAGTAGAATGAAAAAGAGAGTATGATGGAATAGCAGAAATAGGGCAGGTCCAGCAGGGAGCCGCCTGGCAGCTGCTCCCAAAAAGCTCAGCCCACAGAAGGTAAGGGGGTAGGGGGGGAGGCTGTCTAGGTCTCTCCTCTATTCCTGAGACAAGACTCTGGTGCTTTGTCCATATTTAGACCCTGGTCACAATCTAGGGCCCCACACTGCTTTAGTAGAGCAGGGACCCTCCTCACAGCCCCAGGGCAAAGGGGTGTGCTTGTGGTCATCCCACAGACCAAAGCACAAGCAGGAGAGCAGTCAGAGCCTCTCATAAGACCTTGGAGGAACTGAAATCCTTGTGGGGGTGTCCCATAATACTCAAAAGCTCAGAAAGCATCCCAAACCCAGGACATGGGCTGGGGAAATAAGTAAACAGAAAAAAAGGAACCTGACCATAGACAATTACTTTGGTCCCATGGAGTATCAAAACATACACTCAGAAGATGACAAAGTCCAAGCTTCTGCACCTAGAGTCTCCAAGAAAAATAGAAGTTTGACTCAAGCTATGGCAGAGCCCCCCAAAAAGACTTTTAAAATCAAGTAAGGGAGATAGAGGGAAATTGGGGAAGAGAAATGAGAGAGATGCAGGAAAAACATGAAAACCAAGTCAACAGCTTAGTCAAGGGGACCCAAAAAAAAGCTGAAAAAAACAACATGTTAAAAATCATTTTAGGTCAAATGGAAAAAGTAGTCCAAAAAGTTAATAAGGAGCAGAATTGACCAGATGGAAAAGGAGTTAAGAAAGCTGTCTGAAGAAAACAACTCCTTCAAATGTAGAATAGAGCTAAAGGAAGGTGATGATTTTGTGAGGAATCAAGAAACAGTAAAACAAAACCAAAAGAATGAAAAACTAGAAGAAAACATGAAATATCTCATTGAAAAAACAACTGACCTGGAGGACAGAATCATCAGACTTCCCAAAAAATCATGATTAAATTTTTTTTAAAAACCTGCATACCATATTTCAAAAATTTATGAATTAAAACATATTAGAAACAGAAGACAAAGTGAGAATGATAAGAATCATTGATTGAAAGAAACTCCTAATGAAAACCCATAACAATGGTATATTCCAAACCCAGAGCATATACATAAAAAGAAGGGATATGAAAAGTAGCCAGACTGATTCAACCATTCTGGAGAACAATCTGGAATGATGCCCAATAAAACTGTTCATATCCTTTGATCCAGCAAAACCACTGTATGGCTAGGTGGTACAGTGGATAGAGCACCGGCCCTGGAGTCAGGAGTTCCTGAGTTCAAATCTGGCCTCAGACACAATAATTACCTAGCTGTGTAGCCTTGGGCAAGCCACTTAACCCCATTGCCTTGCCAAAAAAAACCCACTACTAGGTCAATATCCCTAAGAGATCATTTAAAAAGGGGGAAAGACCTACATTTACAAAAATATCTATAGCAGCTCTCTTTGTAGTAGCAAAGAATTGGAAGTTGAGAGGATGCCCATCAATTGGGGAATGGTTAAACAAGTTATGCTATCTGAATGTTATGGAGTACTATATTGTTCTGTAAGAAATCAAGAATGGGTGGACTTCACAAAAACTTAGAAATACTTACATAAACTGATGTTGAGTGAAGTGAACAGAACCACGAGAACATTGTTAACAACAACATCGTGCAATGATCAAATATGATGTAACTCTCCTCAGCAGTACAGTAATCAAAGACAATTCTAAAGGACTTGTGATAGAAAATACCATGGACATCCAGAGAAAGAACTATGGAGTCTGAATGTAGACCAATGCATACTATTTTTCATTTAAAAATTTATTTTATGCTTTATGTTTTTTCACCTTCTTATGATTTTTCCCCTTTGTTCTGATTCATCTTTCACAACATAGCTAATATGGAAATATGTTTAATATAGGGTATACCTGTATAAATAGTATCAGATTACTTGCTGTCAAAGGGAGGGGGAAAAGAAAAGAGGGAGGGAGAAAAATGTGGAACTCAAAATCTTAGGAAAAAGGTGAATGTAGAAAAACTAGCATATAGTTGAAATAATAAATAAATAAATTTAATCTTTTTAAAAGGCAGTCACAAAGAAAAGTTCAAGTACCAAAGAGTTTTGGCCAGAATCACACAAAGTAGGTAATCAATCAATCAATCTATAAATATTTATTAAGCACTATTATGTGCCAAGGGTTAAGTGGTGAGAAAACTGAAAAGACAATCCCAGCCTTCTAGGAGCTTAATAATCTAATGGAAGAAACAACATGCTAACAAATATAAACAGAGTAAGCTATATACAGAATAAATAGGAAATAATTAATAGGAGGAAATCATTAAAGATTGAGAGAAGTGTAAAAAATCTTCCTAGAAAAGGTGGAATTTCAGTCAGTATTTAAGGGAAACTAGGAAATTCAGTAAAAGTTTTAAAGTTAATAAAACATGGAAAGCAAAAGAAAAACTAGAAAGTTAAATATATTTGAGCATTTGAAAGGGGATCTAGGATGAAGGACTAGCATTCTAATAGAAGGGGATGAAATAAGTGTCTCCAGAGTCATAAGGCCTTCAGGAGTCATAGAAGGTGTTAAGATAAACGGACAAAAGGACCTGAGGGTGATTTTGTTCTCTTTTTATGATCTTAAGAAAGGAAAGGGAGCAACAAGGGATTATACTAGGGAAGAAAGGAGAAGAAAGGGAAAGAAACTATTTTACATAAGCAGTATGTAAAAAATAAAGAGTATACAATAAATATGTTGGAAGGGATGGAGGATCTAATGCCACAAGAATTTCATTTTCATGTGATCAAGAAAGGGAGGGTGGGCAGAGTCACATACACACAAATAGTTTGGAATAAAAAATTTATTAAACCCAACAGGGAATTACATAAGGACAGGGAGTTAGGAGGGAAGATTAAGAAGGAAGATAGATTCAGGGAGGGACTAGTCATAAATTAAATTCCAACACTGAAGAAAGGATCAAGAAGGGAAATAAAAAAAAGAAAGAAAAACTAAAAACCTATAATCAAGGGATGGGAAAGGAGGGGAGAAGAGGATCAGCAAAGGAAAAATATACTGCTTCCATTATAGATCACTAGAAAAAAAATAAGTGAATAAAATAGAGGGGAAATACAAAATTAAAAATAATAACCCATAAAATTCACCTATAAAATAGAAGATATAGTAGAATAGATTAGAAAACAATCAAATTTGTTGTTTATAAGAAATACACTTGAAACAGAAATATTGGCACAAACATAAAAAAGAGAAATACATTATACTTAGAGTGAACTGCAGAGGCTTAAAATTTGATTCAGGAATAAATAACTATCTAAAAAAATTAGTGGACCAAAGAAGATAGAAACAAATATATAGAAATATATAAATATTTATAAAAAATTCAGGAAATATAGAAAAAGAAAATTGTATCAAAAAATGACAAGAAGACCCTGAGGATGCAAACAAAGCAATCCTTAAGAGAAATATTATATTTCTAAATGTTTTTTATCAATGAAGGAGAAAAAGATCAGGTCAATAAATTGGGAATGCAACTAAGAAAAATCAGAATAACAACAAACAAAAAAATTCAAGAACACTAAATTAGAAATTCTAAAAATCATGGCATTGGATAAAGCACCCACTCTGGAGTCAGGAGGACCTGATTCAAATTCGGTCTCAGACACTTAATAATTGTCTAGCTGTGTGACCCTGGGCAAGTCACTTAACCCCATTGTCTTAAATAAATAAACTTTAAAAAATCTAAAGAGATTAATAATATTGAAAATATAAGAGCAGTAAATTAATAGTAAAACTGAGTTGATTAAAAAATAAAACAGGTAGAATTTTTTTAAAAGAGAGAAACTAAATAATATCAAGTATGAGAAAGGAGATTCACAATAATTGAAGATGAAATAAAAGAAAATGTGAGGAGTTAATTTGTACAATTATATGCCAACAAAACTGAAAACGGATGAAAGGGATAAATGTTTACAAAAATAAAATACTAGTTGAGCAGAACAACATACAGAATATTTAAATAACCCAATCTCAGAAAAAAATTTTTTTAACAATTTATAAATTACAAAAGTAACAGAAAACTGGACTAGATGAATTTACAAGTTAATTCTATAAGGATTCAAAAATAATTAAATCCAACATTAAATAAAATGTTTGCAAAAATGGAAGTGACCTCACTAAAATCCATTTATGATATGATATAGTCTTGATATGTAAACCAGAGAAAGACAAAGCAGAGAAAGAAAATTATATAATTCAATAACCCTTCTGACTATCACAGCAAAAATGTTAAATAAAAATACCAACAAAGAGGTTACAACAAAATTAAAAGAATATATGCTATGGTAATATTGAACTTATACCAAGAGGGCAGAGTTTATTTCATGATAGGAAAACTAGAAACATAATAGACTATGTTGCTAACAGAAATGATTTAGAAACCATAATAACTATGTCAACAGATGAAATAAGTGAGAAACTATTTCTATTAAAGATACTAAAAAGAATAAGAAAAATGGAACTTTCCTTAATATGGTAAATAATATCTATCTAAAGCCAAGAAGGCAGTTAGGTGATATATTGGATTGAGTGCTAGACTTGGAGTCTGGAAGACAACTTCTTAGGTTCAAATTTGACCTCAGATACTAGCTATGTCACCCTGGGCAAGTCACTTGATCCTATTTGCCTTAGTTTTTTCCTTCGATAAAATGATTTGGAGAAGGAAATGGAGAACCACTCGAGTATCTTTGCCAAGAAAACTCCAAATGGACTCATGAAGAGTATGACACACTGAAAAAAGGAACAACAACAAAAGACCAAGAATAAATGTTATATGTAATGGAGAAATGCTGAAGTCCTTGCCAATAAGATCAGGTGCAAAATAGGGATATTATTATAAGCATTATTATCTTATGTAGTGCTAAAAATGTTAGCTATAGTCATAATATAAGGAAAAAAAGAAGTGAAGGAATAAGCATAAGCAGAGCAAAACTATACATATTTTTGTGTGCATACATTTTTCCTCTAGAGAACTCAGTTGTTAAACATATAGCAGCACATTCAAGCCAATCATTGAAGGAAGTTTTAGGTTCTGAAAGGTGGAGATGAGAAGGGAATGCCTTCCAGGCAAAAGGGAAAGTCTGAGCAGAGACAGGGAAGGAAAGACTCTAATACAAGTATGAAGTCCTTGAGAAAGGAGGAAGAATAAATAAACTAAATCTGGCTTTCCATGTGACACCCTTTCAGATAATTGGAGACAGTATCCATTCCTGCTTCTCCCTCCATCCCCAACTCTTCTCATTTTCATGCTACCTATCCCAAATTCATTCAGTTGGTCCTCATAGAGAGTGAATTAGAGGCTCTTCAACATTCATGATCACCTGCCTCTACTGAAAGACAGTGAATTCGTTCCAGTTTATCGGTAGTGTCCAGGACTCATTACCATACTTCAAGCCAGGAAAGAGTACAGTGTCACTATCAGCAACCTGGTGTTGGACATTTTGCTTCTCTTGGAGCAGCCCAAATCAGATTAATTTTATTGGCTGCAACAGCATAGTGTTGGCAAATAGTAAGTATGGAGGACCCTAACACCTCCAGATAGCCTTTCCCTCCTGCAGTTAGTGCAGCTTTCTTTGCAGTGAGATTCAGTAGATTTCAAAAGACCAATCCAATACATCATTCATTCTAATTTTGATCTTTCCAGTCCACACACCAGAACAGTCTTTAACTTGTCACAGACAGCTTTGAGATTTCAGCCACTTGACCCTACTTACGCTATCAACTTGACTAAAAAAGGTGATAAAAGGCAATGTTGATACCCAGTAAATAAAACATTTCTTTTTTTTTTAACATTTCTAAAGTTCTTGCAATGTGTCAGGATCATGCTAAGTGCTGGAGATACAAAAAGAGGTAAAGGAAAATTCTTGTCTTCAAGGAGCTCACATTCTAATGGGGGAGACAATAAGCAAACAAAAATGTACCAAAAAAAGCTAGATACTAGAAATATATGTGCATATATAATATATGTGCATATATATTTATGTGTGTGTATATACATGAAATAATTAACAGAGATGCAGAACTACAGAGAAACTCACATTGCTAGTGGTCTTGTCAATTGCAGAAATGTTTTGGAAAGCCTTGTGGCAAGAGGATTCAAAATCATAAAATTGGCTCTACACTTTAACCCAGGGATCCCACTGTCAGGAATTCCATTGGCTACAGCCCAAGGACAGAAGTTGAAGGGGAAAAAAGGAACAATTTGTACAAATGTCCTTAGCTCTGTTACATGAGAAGCCCCAGGGAATATGCTGGCTGCCTTCAAGTCCTGTGGAAGAGGCAGTGAACCTATTCTGTTTGGCTCCTGAGAGACCTAGAAAGGTCAATAGCTGAGTCCAAAGGAGTTAGTCACTAACAGTGGAATTTCAGGTATTCATGGGGGATGGATTGGAAGGCAGAGAGAAATCATGGAGCACTTCTCTTCATTCCAGTCCTGCCTTCTCCCTACCCCTGTATAAGTCCTCTTTTGGAGGAGTCATTTGATAGGATTGGGACAGTATCATAGAAAGAACCTTGGGCTGGGAGTGAAGAACACAGAGTTCTATTCATGGCTCTGACACTGCTTTCCTTCCTGGGTAACTTTAGGAAAGGGACTTCTCCTGTGTTTCCTCCTCTATACAATATGGAACTTCACTAAATAATTGATCTCTTAAGGTCCCTTCTTTTCCAGAGTGATTTTTTTTTCTTGTCTAATATTATGTTCATCTGAGTTAGTTCCCCTAATCTAAGGACCATCACACTCTGTCAGTCTATACTCAGCATCATATATAAAAAGTGGAGGTAACTTTGCTAAATTGATAGACAATAGAATTTTAGTGAACTGTAAGGAACAGAGTAGTCTGATAAGCTGATGTCATCTATGATTGCATTGAGAAGTGCAGTGTGCCTCCCTGGGGTTGGCAGGATGAATTCTGCCATTTGTATTCTGACATCTGGAATGTTGTACATATTTCAAGGTGGTACGTTTTAGGAAGTATGGTGCTAAACTGGAGGATGTCCAGAGTATATGTCCATGAAGATCACTGAAAGAAGTGGAGATGCTTAGGCTGGAGAAAAGAAGACATGGAGAGGGGGAGGAGGGAGAGCACATGGCTGATAACTGTCTTCACTGGGAGAGAGGGATTAGATTTATTTTACTTTCTTATCTCTGAAGGAATAATGGGTGGAAGTTACAGGAAGGCAAATATTGGCAGAATATGTGGCAATACATCCATGGAAAGCAAATTATTAAAGTAATAATGATAATAATAATAGCAAGCTTTTATAAGCATTTTGTTCTCCAAAATGGCTGAACTAGTTCACAATCTCATCAATACCTCTCCAGAATTTGTCATTTTCCTTGTCTGTCATGTTAGCCAATATGACAGGTATGAGATTTGAGGTGGTATCTTAGTTGTTTTAATTTGTATTTCTATAATCAGTTATGATTTGGAGGATTTTTTCATGTAAACTATTGATAGCTTTGACTTCTCCTTCTGCCTCTTCATATCCTTTGGCCATTTATCAACATGGTAAATAACTCTTATTTTTATAAATTTGACTACAATCCCTGTATATTTGAGAAATGAAGCCTCTCTCAGAGAAACTTGATGTAATATCCTCTTCCTTCTTATCTTGGCCATATTTTTTTGTTTGTAGAAAATCTTTCTAATTTCTTGTACACAAATATCCCCTTTACCCCTGTGATGTAAGATGTAAGATCCCAAAATGTTGTACAATACAAATATTTTTAAACTTTCGGTATATTGCTCTTACATTTTGAATTTTTTCATCCAATGAAATGGCAATAAAATGCCAATAGAAATCCAATAGATGAATATTTACAAAAATACAAAATGCACAATTTAAATAATCCTTTCTTAGAAGAAGAAATTCAAGATGCCTATTCATTCCCAAAGAAAGCTCCAGAAACAGATTTTCAATCAAATTCTAACATTTAAAGGACCTTTAAGTTTTTGCAAGGCAATGGGGTTAAGTGACTTGCCCAAGGTCACACAGCTAGGTGATTATTTAGTGTCTGAGGCTGGATTTGAACTCAGGTCCTCCTGACTCCAGGGCCGGTGCTCTATCCACTGTGCCACCTAGCCGCCCCAAGGACAATTAATTCTAAATAAACTATTTGAAAAAGAAAAAGAATAAGAAAGGATTATATGACGCAAAAATTGTCCTGATAACCAAACCATGAAAAGTCTAAAACAGAGAAAGAATATATATCTTAATAAATATCGATATAATTTTTTTTTAAATATTGGCAAGGGGGTGGCCAGGTGGCGCAGTGGATAGAGCACCGGCCCTGGAGTCAGGAGGACCTGAGTTCAAATCCGGCCTAAGACACTTAATAATTACCTAGCTGTGTGGTCTTGGGAAAGCCACTTAACCCCATTGCCTTGCAAAAACCTAAAAAAAAAAAAATATTGGCAAGAAAGCTAGGATAACATCACAAAGATTATATACAATGACAAGAATGCTGAGCTAGTTCAATATTAGGAAACTATGAACATAATTGACTATATCAGTAACAAGAACAACAACAAAAATCATATTATTATACCAATAGATCCAGAAAAGACTTCTGACAATTCATTCCTATTTTTATAAAAATACTAGAATGTATAACACACATGTTATACATAGAATGTGTAACATACACAACTTCTATCAGATTACTTGCTATCCAAGAGTGGGGGAAGGGAAAAATGAAAGGGAGAAAACTTTACAAAAATGAATGTTACTCAGATGCTTAATAATTACCTAGCTGTGTGGCCTTGGGCAAGCCACTTAACCTCATTGCCTTGAAAAAAATCTAAAAAAAAAGAATGTTAAAAATTATCTTTTCATATTTAGAAAAATAAATAATTATTATTTTTATTTTTAAAAATTGAAAAAAAAAACAGGAATAACTAAGAGCCAGCATTATTTATAGTGGAATTAATTTGGACCTTTCTAACTAGATCAAGGATAAAGATTGTTTTTTTCTCATCATAACTATTCAAAGTGCCAGAAATGCTCTAGCTATAGTAATAAGATGTGAAAAATAAATTGAGGAAATAAGCATAGACAAAGAGGACACAAAATTACTCCTTTTTGTAGATATGATGATTTACTTAGAGATTTTCACTGAACTAAAAATATTAAGTGAAACAATTGACAACTTCAGCTAAGTTGATGGGCGTAAAATAAATCATCATTTTCGTACATCAAAACAACAAAATCCAGTAAGAAGAGATAGAAAGATAAATTCCATTTAAATAATTACAAACAATATAAAATAGGAGTCTCATTTCTAAGACAGAGAATGGAGTCAGTTTTATAAGAATAAGAGCCATTCATTTGCATGAACTGATGCTGAGCAAGATGAATAAAATCAGAAAACACTGTACACCCTAACAGCAATATGGGGGTGATGATCAATCTTGATGGACTTGCTCATTCCATCAGTGCAATAACTAGGGACAATTTTGGGCTATCTGTACTGGAGAATACTATCTGTACCCAGAGAAAGAATTGTGGACTTTGAACAAAGACCAAAGACTATTTACCTTCAAATTAGAAAAAAAAAAAAACTTATCTTATTATGTAAATTTGCTATCTCATACTTTATTTTTCTTCCTTAAGGATATGATTTCTCTCTCATCACATTCAACTGAGATCAATGCATACTATGGAAACAATGTAAAGACTAACAGAATGCCTTATGTGGGGGGTGGGGGTGGGGGAGGGAAGCAAGAATGGGGGAAAAACTGTAAAACTCACAATAACTAAAAACTTTCTAAAAAAATTAAATAAAGTGTGGGTCTGACAACGTCAAAAAAAAGAATTAGCACCATTCTCCAAATGATAAATGGTCAAAGGATATTGAGAATACTTTGATTCTATATCTTTTTTAATTAATCTTATTTATGGTTTATTGATTTTTGTCCTGTAACTGCTTAGGCTATAGTTCTGTCTCTGAATGTAATTCAGAATTTAGCTGGCCTGTAATGGATGAAACTTAGAAATCCAGTTCCCTTACTAATCACTATTCTATTCTTGCCTTCAAGAAATTCTGCTATCCTTAGGAAAATATGGGTGAACACTAAAGAATTGGAGTTGTATCTTTATACCTTGTAATCCAAAGAAATCGAGTCTACTAACTATTAACTTTGCAGGTGGACTCAAAAAGGATTGAGGGGGCTGGTTGCTAACCCCCCATCCTCAGTTTCCAGCCAATCATATTGTTTCCCACTCCTCTAGCTGTGTACCCAACAGTGTTGAGCACACACACCAACAGTGACCCATAATGTCACCTATCTTTTTCTGTTCTTTGTTCTATGATCCCCAAAATCTATAAAAGGAAAACACTCCTTTTGCTCCATGTCTGTGGCTAGAAACAGGCAGTCATTGATCCATCTTGTTCTTAGGTTCATGCCCTATGAATAAAGTGTTACCTTGCTCAGAGAAATGTGCCTCAGTTTATCTTTCCCCACCATCTATGCTCTGCCCTGACCCCTCCCCCTGGGGGGTGGAAGAGGGGCAGTGGAAGCTAGAGATATGTTAATGTTTCTTTTATGTGTCAGAAACTTGCTGTGAACCTACTTCAAATCAGAGATTGTGGTCATTGATCATATTCTTCCCCATCCCCTCACCCCCACTTTGTTCCAAAATTATGTAATATGGGCCTGGGAATGAGGAAGAAGGATTTAGATTTATTTAGTCTTCTCAAACCCAGGTTCATCTCCACCCCTTTCTAAACACTATGTGCCAACATCCTGTCTTCTGTGCTAATGATCTGAGGGTGGTATGGGCGATCCACCAGTCTTGCCCCTGCTCCAACCATTCTCATTTGTTCTGTCCATGTGTAGCATATCCAAGCTTTCTGAGGGTTCATTGTATCTGAGTCTTCAGAGGGATTAGGTCTGAGCACTAGCCACCCCAAGTTGTTTCTAAGGATATGGAGGTTTGATTTCTTATCCACTGGCCCCAGTGGGAGACTAGATTAAACATTTAACCTTGTGCTTTTCTTTCAAGAAACACCTAAAATAGTCTGTATCTGGGCTTACTTCTGAAATGTTGTAGAAGGAATCTTCATCTTTTAGATACATTATGAACATCTCTATATATCTAGAGAAGCAAGCATGTCTTGGGGAGAGACCTACCATATACGTGTAATCTGTGACCCATGACTGAACATCTGATCTCATGGATTGGCTTCAATCTTGTGGAAAAGAGCACCAGATTTGGAATCAAAGGAATCTCTGTTCTGTAGCTATGTGATAAGGGGTCAGTTCTTTTCCCTATCTGGTTCTTGGTTTTCTTATCTGGGAAATGAGGGTGTGGGAACAAATCTCTAGGAGCTCTTTCCAAGCATAACTCTATTATTATTGTCTGTGGATATTTCTGTCTTTCCCTCTGTAACAGGTGAAATCTGAAAGGAAAAAAACTGAGGAACAAAGGATTGAGCCTCTGAGCAGATCAATTTATTAAGCAATGCATGCAAATTGCATAGGACAAGATCAAGTTTTCTCAGCTTGGTGCTGGATCCCAAATATAAAGGGAAACAGATTTTTATGCATTAAGAGAAAAAGCTAGGCTATAAATCAGGATACAAGATTAGGTCATCTGATTTCTAATTGATAGAAAGATTAGGGGCTTTCTGAGTTGGAAGGGGAAGAGTGAACAGGTGCTATTCCCTGAAATAAAAAAAAAAGAGGTGTTACCCCTGCCAAGTGTCTGTATTCAATTAAAAGAACAAGGTAAAAGTAACTGATTAACCAGGATAGGGTCAGCTTTCAGATAAGATATATGGGTTACCTGAGATGTGAAATTGTGAGAAAATTCCTTGTATCAATGTTCAGATCTATTGGATTTCTGAACAACATAACCTAAGTCCTTAATTAAGGGTCTCTAGAGGTGGTCCAACTTTCCAGCCACATAGGACCAGGTTCAAACAAGACAATAACATTTTCTCACAATTTCCATAATTGAATAAAATTTCTCAGAAGACAGAAATTGGACTAGAGCCATAGATGAATAGTTGAAAAGGAACTGAAGTAGATCCAGAATTGAGTCACAAGATAGGGTCTATGGGGTTCTCAGTTCCCACAATTCTCACACCTATAAGGTGGATTGAAAAAGGAGATGGAGGAGATGCTCAGGAGGGATCAACCAGCATTGAAGTCCATTCTAGGTTCCAGATGCTGTCCTAGGTTCTGGAAGCATACAGAAGCACTCTTAGGTAGCTTATTAGGGAAGAGAATTCAAGCATATCAACTTAGCTGACCAAAGGGGCAATATATACATACCCATATACATACATATATATATATATATGTATAACTATAAATACAAACACACATAAATGTATATAAACTTGTGTTTTGTTTGTGTTTGTGTATAAATACAATAAATGCTAGATAGTTATACAAGGTGCTTAGGGAAGGAAAGGTACTAGCAGTTGGGGATCAGGAAAAGCTTACACTTGAGCTGTTTCTTGAAAGGAGGGAGGGATTCTGTGAACCAGTAAAAGGTGGAAGGACCATTCCAGGCATGGGGGAGAACTGGTGCAAAGGCCAAGTATAAGAGATGGGGTACTGAATGTGAGGAAGAGAGAGAAGGCCAGTTTGGCTATATTGTAAAGTGTAGAAAGGAGATTAAATGTATCATGAGGTCGGGGACAGGTTGTGAAGAGCTTTAAATATCTGAATTTATATTTGTTCTTAGAGATAACCAAAGCCACTAGAATACACTGAATGTGGAAATGACATGATAGATCTGAGTTTTAGGAAATCTATTTTGCAAACTGTGTGATGGGTGGATCGAAGCTGGGAAACCCGTTAGGAGGCTACTGCAATAGTCCAAGCAAGAAGGGGATGATGGGTTTGCATGGGGGTGATATCATGTGTGAGTGAAGAACCAGGAGATTGATATGAGAGATGTTGTTGAGATAGAAACTACAAAAATTGGCAATAGATTGGATGGAGGAAGTGAGATGGAGGAATCAAGGATAACACAGCTTATGAATATGAGAAATTGAAAGTCTGGTAATCAGGTAAGGGAAATCTGGAAAAGGAGATGATTTTAGGGGAGGAGATAAAGAGTTCAATTTAAGACATTTTGAATTAGAGATGTCTCTGTGACATCCAGTTTAAAATCTTCAACAGGCAGGTGGTATTACATGATTGGAATCAGGAGAGAGAGACTAGAATTTCATATCATCTAAATAGAGTCATCTGAATGGAGATCTTCAAATCCATGCAAGCTGATAAGGAGGGAGAGAGAGAGAGAGAGAGAGAGAGAGAGAGAGAGAGAGAGAGAGAGAGAGAGAGAGAGAGAGAGAGAGAGAGTAAGGGAGAGGGGGAGAGGGGGGAGAAGGAGAGACAGACAGACAGAGGAGAAAGAAAGAACAAAACCTTGGGGAAGGCTGTATGAAGCACCAGCTCCATGTAAGTATAAGAATTGGAGAAGAGTAAGAGTGGCATCCCAGAGGATGTCTGAGATGAAAGGAACCTAGTCCTACTCCCACCCCACCTTTATTTTAGGGATCAAGAGAGTAAGGCCCAGAAAAGACAAAGGGTTTGTCCAGGGACTAAACCCTGAGTTCCTAATTTCCAACACTCACTTCTCTTCTTTGCCCCACATTATTTCTTTGAGACTTGCTTAAAGGACCACAGGGGAAAGAGTCTTCTTCTAAATATAGGGAACAAGAACTTCTGGGTCAGGAGGAATGGTCCAGGACCACCAGGCCAGGGAAGGGGAAAGAGGAAGGAATTCCTCCTAACACCCCTTCCCTCTCACATAGAGAACAGCCTTCTCATGTGGGAGACTGCAAGGTCAGAGAGAGCAGGGGAAAGGCTTCTGGATTCAAGAATCTGAGTACCAGGGCTTTGGTCCAAGGCTTCCCAAATTTACTATTTATATGACTTCCCTTTTTTAGGATCTTAGTTTGCTCATTTGTAAACTGAGGAGTTAAATTAGGTGAGCTCTAAGGTTTCTTAGAAGCTTCAGAGGCAGCCAGTGGTGCAGTGGATAGAAAACCCTAGATGTAGAGAAAAGAAGGTCTGAGTTCAAATCTAGCCTCAGCAATACTAGTTGCTTGGCCCTACTCATTTAACCTTCATTTAAATGCCTTAGTTTTCTCAACTGTAAAATGGGATGAATTATAGCATCTACCTCTTGGTAGATGGAGGAAGTGAGAGAGACGGAGGAGTCAAGGATAACACAGCTTGGTTGAGATAATATTTGTAAAAAAAAAAAGTAATTATGTAATGCCTGACACACAGTAAGGGCTTTCTAAATGTGTCTTCCCTTTTTTTCCAGTTCTTATATTCTAGATCCCACGCCTGGTCTAAGGACACACTGTGAATCTGAGTAACTTTATAAAGCCCTGGGACTGATGAGCTGGCATCTCTATGTTAATAATTCTATCAGTAGTTTATTTTCCTTAACTTAAATATGTAATATCTTGCAAAGCCCTTTGGGCCAGACCAAAGTCTGGCAAGAGTAGTTCCTGAACATGGGAGGATCCACCTGGCTCTGTATCTCAGGAACTTCAATGAAAGCAGGACCCCAACACACACACACACACACACACACACACACACACACACACACACACACACACACACACTCTCTCTCTCTCTCTCTCTCTCTCTCTCTCTCTCTCTCTCTCTCTCTCTCCTCTCTCTGTCTCTTACTCTCTCTCTCTCTCTCTTTCTCTCTCTCTCTCTGTCTCTCTCTCTCCCTCCTCTCTTCTCTCTCTCCCTCTCTTTCTCTATGTCTGTCTGTCTGTCTGTCTCTATCTATCTACCTATCTATCTTGGAGACCTTAATTGTTGGAAGGGGATACTCTAGTCTTGGGGTCAATAAATAGATATCATGAAACCCATGAACTTGACTGAGGAAAACTTGCATCTTTATTTTCACTGACCACCTACTGAAATTTTGCATTTCCTTCATTCTGAGAAGGGATCTGTAGGTCACCAGAGTACCAAAGGGATCACACAGAAAGGTTAAGAACTTCTGCTCTAATGAACAACTAATTGGGGCAGTGAGTGGATAGAGCACCTGCTCTGTAGTATGAGGGACCTGAGTTCAAATCTCCCATCAGATAGTTACCAGCTCTATGACCCTGGCCATGTCACTTAACCCTGATTACATCTTTCCTCCCTTCTACCACCCCCCCCCAAAAAGAACCTCTGCTCTAGTCCAACCTTCTCACCTAACAGATAAGAAAAAAATGAGACTGGAGAGAGAAAGAACTGAAAACTGTAGCTCAGGGTCAGAAAGGAACTAATAGTAACTGTACCTAGTAGCAAAGTACTTTACAAAATAGCATCTCATTGATCAACTCGATTCTTATGCTTCTACACACAATTCTCTCCTCCAGTCAGGTCAATGTCTTCATTGGTCCCCATACATTCCAAGCTTATTTGGACCCTCACACCTCCCCTAACACTAATCTTTACTATCAAGGCTCTACTCAAATGCCATTTCCCCAATAAGAGTTCCCTAATCTCCTCACCTCACGATCCCTCTCTCTTTTCAGATCCAGATGCCCTCACTATCTATACCAACATGCTCACACATCAATTTATCCTTTATTGTGCAGCAAATGTGAAGCCTCTCTTTGTAGTCAGGTGAGGAGCTGCAGAGGGGAGGGTTTGTGGCATCTTCTCTGAGCAGCCTCCCCCAAGGTGGCCTGAGTTCTGTATATGGCAGGGGATGCAGTAACCACCCTTGGAAGAGAATGTTGATTTGGAGGGAGAAAAGGAGGGAAGGGACCAGGACCAAATGGCAACACTAGATTTCCCTGTAAAGAGGTCTACCCATGATTAAAGCCTTCTCCCCTCCTGTCCTGGCCCTTGGACTTAATCTGGATCTGGGTCAAGGGCAGGAGAGAACAGTGCCCCCAAACATCTCTGATTACTTTGATTTATTGATTATTCAAGGGTTTTTCACACATCCTTGTATCTGTGGGGTCCATGGTGGGCTGGATTCAGAGCCCAGCTCATGGACCCTGTATTTCAGGGGGAAGAGCTGTGAACATTTTGTGTATTTTTTAAAAAAGTTCTTTAAAAAAAAGTGTCTGCTTTGCTGTCCATGTTGCTGGGGTTCATATGTGAGGTGGGGTGGAGATGAACAGGGTCAGGAAGCAGCATGGAGTTCCTTAGCCAAAGACACTTTTGGGGGGCCCAGACTTGGGTTTCTCGAAGACAGTCTCTCCTCCTGTCCGTCTTTGGCTGAACACAGATGGGGCAGTTGAGCCAGCTTCCTCTTTAGAAAGAAGAGAGTGGGAAAGGGGTTAGTACAGGCATCCCTAATGAATTCCCAAATGCTTAGGGGATCAGGTAAGACTGGTGATGATCTTCCCTCTTCCCCCATCCTTGGACACTTTCTATGGGCTCTTCCCTGTTTCCCCCTAGAACTGAAGGTGTCTCTGTCTCTCTGTCTCTCTCTGTCTCTCTCTGTCTCTCTCTCTCTCTCTCTCTCTCTCTCTCTCTCTCTCTCTCTCTCTCTCTCTCTCTCTCTCAGGATTTTTGACAGTCACATAGAAACTTACCACATTCTCGCATGACCTGGTAGGTCTTGGATTTGATCGCTTGGTTCTTCGAGAGAGTATCTCGGGCTCCCTTCAGATCCTCTTCCTTCATGGGAGGACGTTTCTTTTTGATGGGGGCTTCCTAAGGATGCCAAGGGGAAAGAAACTGGAATCTTAAATTAGAGCAGACACAATGACCTCCTCACATACCAGAGCTACTCCCCTGGACCTTTCTTTCAAATGAAGTAAGAGGCTACACACATATACTTGGATGAATAAAATCTGTCATATTTGATTTTTTTGTTAACCCGAATACTTGCATCTGAGGAAAAATCTTCAATCTAAGCAAAAATAAAAACAAAAAAAGACAAGCACTGCATTTTACAAATAGAATATTTCATATGATCCTTACTCTGGGGATTCTGATTATTATCCTTGTTTTACTGTTGAAGAAACTGTGGCCAACAGAAAGTAAGTTACTTATCTAGGGTCCTCCAACTTAAATAGCATCTGAGACCAAATTTAAACTCTAGTCTCTTTCTCTGACTATCTCTCTCTGATTCCAGACCCAATGCTCTCTACCTTATATCTCTCTCTCTAGATAAAATAAGTCACCTTCTAATAATGTACCCAAGGAAAGCCCTAGATGGGAACTAAATGAACTCTAGAGTGTTATGACAAAGAAGCCTACAAGACTAAAATCAGTCCACTGGAGTATAAAGATTCAGTTATGAGTCCTGGATTACACTTATATGTCAGCCCTTTCCATAGACAGTGACCTCTATGAAGGTCTTTATATATTCTTATATATGCCCAGGCTTGTAGCTCCCCAGCTCAAGCATAAAATCTGCTTCCCCCCTTCCTCCTCCAACAGCTTAGAGAAATCTGAAAGCAGGATCCATATATGCATGGTTCCTCTAGTTGTTTTTTTTTTAACATCACTCCATCCCATTTATATTGTTATTTGGAAGCAGATAGGTGATGGAGTGGATAGAGTGAGGAAGTGAGGAAGACCTGAGTTCAAATTTGACCTCCAACATTTACTAGCTGTATGACTCTGGGCAAATCACTTAACTCATCTGTAACAAGAAAAAAAAAGCAAAACACTCCAGTCCCTTGATCAAAAAAATTCCAAATGGCATCACAAAGCATCAGACATGACTGGACAACAATCACCTAGTAAATTTGTAAGTTATCTTCCTCATTAAACCATGTGCTCCTTTAGAGGAAAGACTTTTTGCTTTGTCAAGTGGTTACACAGATAAAGCACTGGATTTGAGTCAGGAAAACCTGAGTTCAAATTGTACCATCAGCATTTATAAGCTGTATAACCCTAGATAAATCATTTAACCTCCTGGGTCTATTTTATCTGTAAGATGAGTATAATAATACAATCTACTCCCAAGGTAGTTGCAAAAATCCAATGAGATAACATGGAAAATGCTTTACAAATCTTAAAAATATTACCTAAGTACTATTTAGTTAAATACTATTAGTACTTAACTAACAGCTATGCTTCTTCTTAAAATTCTATTTTCTTTTCTTTTCAGATCTGCATTCTGTCCCTGCCATCTCTGCCCTCCCCCCAAGCCGGACAAAAAAGAAAAACAAAACCTCTAGCATAAACATGGATACTCAAACAAAACAACTTCCCAAATCAGCCATGGCCAAAAAAATTTCTCAATCTGAACTATGAATCCATCACCCTTTCTCTGAAGACATGGAACACTTTTGTTCCTGGGTCCTCTAGAATTGTGATAGATCATTTAGGTGGATCAGAATTCCTGAGTCTTTCAAAGGTCTCTGTCTTTAGAACACTGTTGTTCTTGCATAAATTGCTCCCCTGGTTCTGATCACTTTACTTTGCATTAGTTCATAAAAGGCTTCTCAAGTTTTCGAAAAACTACCCCTTTCATTCATTCATTTTTTTTTTGGTTTTTTGCAAGGCAAACGGGGTTAAGTGGCTTGCCCAAGGCTACACAGCTAGGTAATTATTAAGTGTCTGAGACCGTATTTGAACCCAGGTACTCCTGACTCCAGGGTCAGTGCTTTATACACCTTTCATTCATTCTTAACAGCACAAGGATATCTCCTCACATTTATATGCCATTACTTATTTTGCCATTCTCTAATTGATGCGCAGCCCTTGAAATGCCACCACAGAAGACTGCCATGATTTTGTCATTTTGAAGAGATCCTTTTCCTCTTTCTCTGGTTTTCTTAGGAATATAGACCTAGTAGTGAATGGCATCACTGCCAAGGGGTTATGCACATTGTGATAGCTTTGGGGCCATAGTTACAAAATGGTTTTCCAGAATGGTTGGGAGTTGACAGTTCTATCAACGGTGTATTAATGTATATTTTCCCACACCCCTCCTACATTTATCATTTTCCTTTTTTGTCAACTTTGCTGATCTGGTGGGGGTGAGGTGGGACCTCAGAGCTGTTTTAGTTAATAATTAGATTTTATTTAATAATAACTAGCTTTCTTTAATTATTTGTATGTAGAATATTTTTTTCACATAGTTGTTTACATCATTTGACTATTCTAAAAAATGCTTGTTGATTGGCTGGGAACTTGGACTCAACAACTCAGGACTCAGAGACCTGCTGACTGAGATGAAAGGAGGCCAAAAATCTTCCTGTTCCAAGAGGTCTAGAATTCTTTAGCCGGCCCTGTTTGGACATGTGGCTGGAAGAGGCTCAGAGATTGCCACATTCAGTGAGCCAGCTGGATGGTGTACATGGATAATCTAATGGGGCCGATAGAAAGTTCCTGTTTCTAAATACCCCTCCTGTCTGCCTGGTTGGCACAGAAGCCTGGGGACATTTTGTGCATGACTTCATTGAGAGTCTAAGTGATGTTGATATATGGTAAAGCCACCTTTTTCTGTCCTCAGTTCTCTCCTCACCAGCATCAACCCTAGAAGGGACAGGTTATCTAGGGGGGTCAAGGGCCGTTTTGGACCTTTAGTAGTCAAGTTCTAGGGCTAAGTGTTTGGCTCTGGTCTTAAGTGTTGGGAAAAGGACAAACGACTCCAGTCTTGGGTGCAGGTGCAGGTTCGAATCTCAATTTCTCTCTCCACAGGGCTGCTCCATCTATACTCATGGCCCCACTCCAGGTCCCCCTTTAGATTTTTCTCCATTGCTCCTCAGAGATAGCTGATACATAATGGTTTTTGGTTTGGGGGGGGGTTGCAAGGCAGTGGGGTTCAGTGGCTTGCCCAAGCTCACACAGCTAAGTAATTATTAAGTGTCTGAGGTGGGATTTGAACTCAGGTCCTCCTGACTCCAGGGCCGGTGCTCCATCCACTGCGCCATCTAGCGGCCCCACTGAGGCAGCCTGTCCTGGCACCTAAGTACTGGGCAGCCTCCTAATTCAAGACCGATTATGGGCACATCAGGTCCTATTCACTGCGGAGTGGTTTACAGTTTAATTAAAGAATATGATACGTACATGATCAATAGACAAGCTAAGAGTGGGACAGGGCAAAGGAGAGATTCATTCAAAGAACTAGCAACACTTGAAAGGGAATAGATCATTGGGGGATGGAGAGGAAGAGAATTAGGGAAGGCGGAGAGGTGGAGATTGCACCTAAGGTGGGTCTTGAAAGAAAAGGATTTCAATAGGTAGAGATGAAAACCTAGTGGGTTACAAAAGGGTCTTGCAAATATGGGAACCAGCAAGATTGTCCAGAATCAGGTATCCAGTTTTGCTGGAACCTGGAGCGCATGAAAGAGAGAGAGAGATGTGAAATCAAGAGATAGTTTAAAGTCAGACTCTGGAAGGGCCCAAAAGTTGAACCAAAGGATTTGCATAAGGAAAATTATTTTGACATCTATATGAAAGATGTATTAGAGTAGAGGGAGGTGAGACCAGGGAGGATATAACAATAGTTCAGGGAAGAGATAATCATAGGAACAGAGATTCAGAAATGGAAAGGATTTTTAAGGTCACCTAGTCAACCCTGGGGCTGCTAGGTGGTGCAGTAGATGGGGCACTGACATTGGAAACAGGAGGACCCGAGTTCAAATCCAGCTTCCAAGACTTACTAGCTGTGGGTTCATGGGAAAATCACTTCACCTCTTTTTCTTTGCTCTTTCCTAGTCCCAGGTATCAGTTCCTTAAATCTCTAGATTTCCCAAAACACAGATTTTTGCCTCAGCTTCCCCCATCTGTAAAATGAAAATAACGGCAAAACCATACAACTCTGATTTATGGATAATACAGAGCTTGGACTAGATAGTGCCTAGGATTTGTAAATTCTCCGAAGGAAGAGTTTTAGAAATTTCTGCTCATATTCAGAGAGCTCAAGCCATGACTGAGAATAGGCAGAAGTGTCCCTACTTCCTTTAACTAGGTTAAGTGGGGACAAGAATCTAGGTACTGATCCCAGGTGTGACAACTCTTCGTCAAGTGTTTTAATCTTAGTATCTCCAGATTGGATGGATTCCTACATCTCTTCTGGCTCTCAGTGTGATGATCATTTTCCCTGAGTCTGCTTTATTCTTTATATAATGATGTTAATCTCTATATGATCCCTACACTCCATGTGAGCATGGATGGTTTTTCAATGACCAAAATCTATGCTGTGCTCCCCCCCACTTTTTTAGCTAGTTGGAGGAGGGCTGTTTTTCCTTCTTGTACCCCTAAAGTTTAGCATAGTATTTGGCTGAGCATACACCATTGGGTGCTTAACACAATGTTAACTGTGCTGTAATAGCTGGAATCTTTGCATTCTGGGGAACCTTAGAGATTTAGGATCTGATCCCTGGGACTAGGGAAGGGTGGAAAAAAGCATTGACTTCCTATCTGGAGAGGTAAAAGTGGATCCTGCTGTATTCTTCCCATCATATGCTCTGCTATTTCCCAGTCACAGAAGAGACAGACAGAGAGACAGAGATGGAAGGGGAGAGAGAGACTGGACAGAGACAGACACAAAGACGGACAGAAACTGTCCACAACTACCCACAATTATTCATCATTTACTCGCCACAATCTTAACATATTAACTACAAATTTCAATGATTTAAGTACAATTAATAAGGGGCAGGGGGATTTAGGTAAGGCTGAGGGTGAGAACCAACTCCTTCCCCATATATACTACAAACACATTCAGATACATAGCTATCTATACATACTAGCTCCCCATCAAATAAAAACAACCCAGTTTTCCCAGGGGCCCTATATTATCTTTCCCTTTCTAGCCAGCTGTTCACATCCTTCCTCCCACCAGAGCGTACAATTTTCCCCCTCCCCCCCCCAGCCACCTCAAGAATGCCTATTGGAGGCACGTTGATGGCCGTGGCCAGCTCTGGGTCTGCCTACCTGGGACATTGCTGTAAGTTGGGTACGTGTGGGCACCGGCAGGCAGTCCAAGCTGGCTCTCCTCTCAGATTGAGAGCTGTGGAAGCTTCCTTGTTTACAGTGATCTAAGCAGGAGTTGGGCTCCTAGGGGCTTATATAGCCAACCCATCCCTGTGAAGTCACTCCCCTGGCCTGGTTCCCCCCATGAGTCAAGTCCACAGGCTGCTTGGGTCCTGGGTTTATTCTTAGGGATGACTGGGGGTCTGGCCAGCTAAGACCCCGATGCCTTGATGAGAATCAACAGCTGGGGGGAACCCCAGGCCCTGGGGAGCAAGATGTTTTATTTATAACTGAGGCTTAGCCAGGCTCCTAAGGTCTGGATATGTGAAAGTTTTTGTGTTTGTAACAGAGTGTGTCTATGTACGTGTGTGTAAGAAAGGGAAGAAACCCTGAGAAGAGCTGAATACCACAGCTCCCCCCCACCCACCCATTTCCCTGGGGGGGGGGGGGTAGAAGGGAAAGAAAATAATTTTCGCAGCACTTTCTCCATGAATTCTTTAAATCCTTGTGGGGTTGGGAGAGGAGGCTCGGGGAGGAGGGACCGATGGCTATCTATCTGGGGTCCGACATTCACTTTCCAGCCACCTGTTAGAGAAGGGACTAATGGCTTTTCTATTCGGGTCTTTAATGAGTATCTTCATCCAAAAATAGTGACTGAGCTCGGCCTCGGGTTCTACTCCTGGCTTTGCCACAAATGAGCCTTTGGATGTAGCAGTGAATGATCCCATCCTAGATAATCCTCCCTTTCAAGGCTCATATCAAACCCTGTCTCCAGGAAAATGTCTGTCATGTCTTCCCTTTCTTCCTTTGTGCCATCCTCTCAGAGTGCTTAGCTGAGAAGCCACCTTACTACCAGGATTGCTCATAAATGTCTTAATTTGTGAGGATTAGTAGTGAGTTCCTGATCAACAAATGTGTTCAAGAAAAATGCATCAGTACTAGTCAGGAATTCAGAGTAAGAGATGGGAGAGACTAGATGAGCTCTGAGGTCCATTCCTGCTTTGAGAATCTATTTTGAAATCTACCCACGAAGAGTCCAGAGACGGAATTAAATCGAGGAGCCGGTTCTCTTAACGAGCTTTACTGACATGCCACCAGCCTACCTTTTTTCACCCAGGACTTACTTGGTCTAGCCAGGGCCAGTTGAGGGTCCAAGCTGAAGAAAATTGATGACCAAGTTCCAGGATCTCATGACCTCCATCTATATCTTGTGATGTGGAGCTCCGTTGGGTTTAAGACTCATTTAAGAATGTTTCTCCAGAGGGTTAGAGGACATTGCATTGTGCCTTTGTGGCAATGATCACCCTTTCCCCCCATTTCCCCTCCCCTCAGTTCACTAGCCCAAGGGCAGGAGTTTGTGAGATAACCATTTGGGCAGGTGATTAATTCCTGACTGTAACGTGAATCAGACACTCTGTCCCATGTGGCAACGGATGGCTCTGCCATCCACATAATTCCATTGCTTCCTGACACATTCATATAAGTCATTCCTTGGAAGAGCCAATTCTTCAGCTCCACAAAAGAGAAAGCAACAGAAGAGAATGCCATCCTTTCCCTTCTCTCCTACTGCCATGAACTTTTTAGGCATTTCCCACCAGCCCCTCCGGTGCCCTTTGCTGACTCTGCTGTGGGTGAGAGTTCCTCTTTGGGCCTGTGTCTCCTCTCTATAAAGAAAGAACTGGTCTAGGTGTTTTCTGAAATCCCCTTCAGGCTCTGACACTATTTTTCTGCTAGTTTAATCCCAACAAGAACATACACTCAAAATGTTTTTTTAAAAAATTGGTAATAAGGTGTCAAACTTTATTGTAAACCATTATACAATGTAAGTACATTATCTTCCCTTACACTTAAAAAATTGCTTTTTTTTCCCCCTTTAATCTAACACCACTGATTGGACAACACCATTGAATGCAGCAGTATTCTATCATGGTTTTTTGCTCACCAAGGTCCAACCTTTAATTTACTCATTGAAAGAAAGCTCAAATAAAACCTCTTGAGAGCCCAAAGTTCAGATACCGATAACCTCAAACCAAATGAGTCAAACCCAACCTATTCCCCAATAAGACTAGGTCCCATACCAAAGGAAAACAAACCCTTTGGAAAAATGACAGTCATTGTATTTTGTAAAAACATGCTTTCCGTTTTTCTGTTGGGAATGTTTGAAAACTTTCTAAAGATATTTTCCCTACTCTATAGCACAGTTGGGTTGCTCCACCCTTTAATTTATTCTGCTGCCAAAAAAAAAAAAGTCCCATGGATGACCAACTGGTGAAGCACAGTGGTGGACATCGCTGGTAGCCACGTTCTCTGGAAGCTCCCGGGGAGCCTTCTGAGGCCCGACCACAGGCCCTGTCTGGGGCAAGTGCCAGCAAAAGGCACCAGTATGTACTGTCTGGGAGAAGTCTTACTTTTAAAGTCTTTTTTTTCCCTGAAGAAAAGGCAAGATACATCCACATTAATACAAGACAGTCCAATGAAGAGATAGGAAGATGGGGGTCTGGTTCCACTGTCCTCTGAGGCTACCTCAATGCAGCCCAGTCACGGATGGCCCTCTCTGTACAAGCTACTTTCAAATGTCACCAAAAGAAAATCAAAGTTACCAGGAGCACGTGCATTACCCTGGACCTGGAACAAAACTCTCTGAATCTAATTTTTATGCAAGGGATTGACCCCCATTTCAACTCGGACGATGGATCAGCTGCTTACAAGAATACGACCAACATTACTCTGCTCCTCAGAAAAGCCCAACCACCTTGTTGGGTAATGACTCCTTCTTGTTATTTATGAGAATGGGGATGAGCACCACAGTAGCTAACTGCTGTATGGTATGTGCTACCTTAGAATGCTTCCAGAGAACTCATTCTATTAAATAAAGGACCCCCTGGCTAGAAGGAAGCCCTGGTCACTGCTCTCCAGGCTTCTTGGGATACCGCCCTGAAGGTTGGAGGCTGCCTGTTTAAAATATGGCCCCAAAATGGTGGCATCACACTGGACAAACCAATCACCAAGGGGTCTTTTGAGGAAAGACTATGTCCTATTCTCAGAGAGCAAGGAACCCACATTCCCAAATGGTCTTTGGCTTGCAAGGCCCTATATCACCCTGTTAATCAGCTACAGGACTTTAACCCAGAGACCTCAAAGCCCTTATTAGAAACAATTCAGAGAAAAATATACCACATTCTCACTATCTCTTTCCTCCTTTCCCAAGAACACCACAGCTCCAACAGAGCTTGGATCATCTGAGGTCCGTGTGAACATATAGTTAACACATTTTACATGATTAAGGCTTTTTAAAGAAACTAGATGGTTTCTAAAGACTTTGCTCAGGGTTAGCACAAAGCTCAGAATCAGGTACCCCATGGGCTCTGAATCCAAAGGGACAGAGGGAACATAAGTATATGGACTGTTCAAACAGTCAGGTAAGAGAGTCAGGGAAAGGGGGGTATTTAGAGAGGCCATACGAAAACACACATTGTCATGGACGACTGCTCAGAGAGGACCCCAGAGCTTGTTTCTCTCCTCAAGGAGAAGCTGCCTTCCTAGCCATAAGAAAAGTGGAATACAGGAATGGAGGAAGGACTACAATCAAGGGCAGGATTCTCCTTCGTGTTGGGCCCTTGGCAACCAAGCTCTCAATGAACAGATGATATGGGAACAATGAATCACTTCTTATTGCAAAGAGGATGGCTGAATGCACAGTTACAGGTCAGTGGCCTCCACTCAGTTCCCTGAGGCAGAGGGCCTGGCAGCTGAGGCAGAGCAGAACAGCTGGGAAATCTCTGTCAAGGCTTGCTTGCTGCCTAGAGGCCGACAACTAGGAAACAGCAAGAGGACATGGGAGTAGAGAGCTCAATATTCTTTGAGGTCCTTGTGGGATCCCACTAGCAGCGTATTTAATACACCACAATTCTGACCTAATAAGTCTATGTAAAACATTTAAAAATAGCTTTTAAAAAGCTCTGAGTTGTTTGTCATTCTCTCTGAATTCGCTTGCCTTAAGGCTTGGAACAGCTGCTATCCAAAGAGCAGAGCAGTCATTCCACTATTTCCTTCCATGTAGTCACCTTGCTGTCTCAGCTGTGACGACTCTGCTGCTTCCCCTGCCTGGGACTACACTAGGGAAAAGAAAGTATCTGCACATTGGTCTGTTATTGAAGAAATGTCTGAAGCCCATTGAGGGCAAGGGTCTGCTTTGTGAAAATGGCAACAAAGCTGGAAGCGTCTGTCTGCAGTGCCAAGGAAGGCTGGAATGCTTTCTCACCTCTGTGAATCAAAGAACCAGACCATGGAGAAGAAAAGGCTGCCTAGGGAAAGCTGAGGAAGAGAGTGAGCAAGGTCTGCAGAGGAGCTCAGCAATCTTGGGACATGGGAAGCACCAAGGAAGGTCAGCAACGTCAGGCCCCCTGGCCAGCTGTGCAGGCTGAACCTCTGGGAGTGAGAAGAGAGCTAGATTTAAATGCCAATCAGATTTACATTGGAGGAATGAAGACTCCCATTAAAGATTTAGTCTTCCTTTATAGGGAGCAAACATGGGGAGAGAAGACCCATACCCTCTCAGAAGTCATGCCAATTTTACTGTGAGCTGCTTGTGGCCTAAATCTGCAGAGAAATCATGGGAACTCTGGCTAGAAAGAAGAGGGTGCCTGCCACAGAGGGCCTGGTGATTACAGATGAGAACTGGCTCCCTTCATCAGGCTTCTGCCTAACTGCAAAGCCATAAAATGATTAAATTATTCTGAAACAAACCTTTTGACCTTTCCCCCACCTTCACATAACTTGAAAGGTAAACAGTCCATCTCCTTTCTTTTCTTTTTGGTGGTGGTTAAAAAAAGAATTCTTAAATAGAACAGTATGAAAATATAAATTAAATTATAAAAGTCAAAGAGGATAGAGAAAACTTTTAAAAAAAAATCTATGTTCTGCCTATCAATTCCATAGGTACCTCATAGGAAACAAACAGACTTAAAAACATCAACGTGGTTAAGGCTCATAACCATAAAACTATCCTGGATTTTAGGAATTAATTGTTGCAAAAGCCACTTTTTAGTAAGAAAACATACTGGCTCCAACTTGATCAGTCTTGATTACTTTTTTCCTCCATATGTGATACATCCCATCATTTCCCACAGAACTGAAAGGAGGCAGCTGAAGAGTGTGAATGTGAGTGTGTGTGTGTGAGTGGGTGTGTCTATGTTTGTGTGTGTGTGTCTCTGTTCGCACACGCACTGTCTAAGCACACACATAGATCTTCATTCTCTTCGTCAGTTCTGTCAAGTCAGACAAAGACCAGTGTAGCTTTGGTCCCTGACAACACTGGATTCGCTGGATGGATGGAGAAACCCCAACCCAAACCTCTGTTGCATATTCGGTCAGTATTTGTAGTGCAACTGAACTGTAGCCTTTGACTGCCACGGCCTCTTCAGGGCACTTTTTCTCCTCCCCTTGTTCCATGTTGCAGGTGTCAGAGAAGGCGGGACAGCAGGAAGAAAGGAGAGGGGAGAAGGAAGGACAGAGATGAGGAGGAGGGAGGGGAAAGGTCAAGTGACACTGCAGAATGAAAATCTGCCAAGACAGGAGTGACCGTGGCCCCCAGACCCGCCAGGCCCTAGGCCAGGAAGTGTGTCATACGGGTAGCCCAAAGCGGTGTTTCTTCTTTTTCACAGGCTTCAAGGTGGTCAGTCTTCGAAGGTCCTCCTCTGCATCTGACTCTTCCATTTCGTCATCAGCAGACATTAATATCTGGAATAGAAATGGAAAGGCATGGAAATAGAGTCAGAGGACCTGCCTATGGTGGCACTGCCCAGAAGGTGCTGAACAGTCTTCTTAGAAGAAGATATAGGAGGCTCCAGCATTATATTCAAGAATACATTTCCTAGGGGCACATATGCCCAGCTACAACTTTCTGACCCACTCAAAAAGCACTAGGAGTCATGTGACCTAAATTTAATCCTCAACTCAACTACCTACCTGGAAACCTTGGACAAATCGATTCCCTTCCTCTAGGCCTCTTGAGGGGGGTGGACTATGGTCCGAACCCTTTCCTTTCTTGGCTATCTTGGGTATTTACCTCCCTTTTACTCCTATCCCAACCTGGTCTGAAAAAAAATCCAACTCAACAAGCATCAGACTAATCCCTAGTCAATGGCATTTTGGTAGGTGGGTCCAGTCTTGAATTTGAAGCTTTCCTCTGAACCCACAAATGAACATTACAGTGTAAAGGACCTAAAAACAACTAGGGGGGAACCTTGGGAGGTGAGGAAGAGAATTTCTTGGGCTTTGTATTACAAACTACTCAAGAGAGGCATGTTGCCCAGTGGGCAGAAACCAGATTCAGAGATTTCAATCCCACTGCTGATGCATTGTGGCTCTATGATTTTGGTACCCTGACACTTCAAAATGCTGCTGATCTTTTTTGGGGGGTGGGGTGGGTTGCAAATCTGTGAGGTTAAGTGGTTTGCCCAAGGCCACACAGCTAGGTAATTATTAAGTGTCTGAGGCCGGATTTGAACTTAGGTCCTCCTGATGCCAGGGTCAATGCTCTATCCACTGCACCTCTTAGCTGGTCCCTGGTTGTAGATTTTTTTTTAATAATGGTCAAAAGTTCCCTACTGAGGAAGCCAGAGATCTAGATCACCCCTCAAATACAAATGCTACATATCAAAGGCAGAACATCAACAAGGGCTTCTCTGGTTTACATTGCTTAAATAGAAATAAATCTATATTTAGGTAAGCCCATAGGTGTGGGTCCCCTCATCCCCAAATGCAGGCAAGCTCCTGGGTTCCAGTCATCTCTCAATCTCATTTATTCATACACTAAGTAGGTGTACCCTGGAGCCCATGGACAACTTATTTATGCCTGAGATTTAAGAGTCTCCCGACCAGGGGAAGAGAAGCTTGGGCTTGTGAGACAAATCTACTAAGCAGGGCATGATCTGCTGCTCTCTCCTCATTCATGTGAAAGCTTGCTGGCATGTCATCTCAGGTTTAAGAGACCTAGACCTCAGCTGGCTTGGAGAATGTACCAAAGCAGGTCAAGATAGAGGAGGAGCTTGTGGGGAATCTGCCAGAATTCTGACCCAACTCCACTTGTTCAGAATATGTGAACCCAGCTATGGGATTATAGAGGACCACCCATAATCCTGCTCCCCTAAATCCATTCACTCAGGCTTCCCAGTCTACTCATTGCTAGGGTGATGATTTGATCATCTCATTCTCTAGCTACACTTTCTCTCTGAAGCAGGTTGGGAAGGGGGACTGAGAGAAAGACAAGCTACACTTTCTCTCTGGAGCAGGTTGGGAAGGGGAACTGAGAGAAAGACAAGGGAGAGAATAAGTATTTATTCCTAAATACCAGACAAGTCCTGGCCAGATTCTTGACAAAAGACCTGTCCCTTTCCTCTCCACTGCTAAGCCTGTAGCTGAATGGCTGGGATGATCTTGTGTTTCAGACAATGCTGCTCACTCAGGTCTTACTGGGGAATGTTTGGGGAAAAAAAATAGAGAGGATATGCCAGACCAGCCCCAGCACGTCCTGGAGCAACAACACTGAACTTTAAAGAACAACTGAAAATTGTTACTTCCTACTTACTTCCGACTCAGATTCTTCATGGGATGCAGCCCGCCTATACCGGACTTTACTTCCATTTCTTGAGTCCAAGCTAGTTTCTTTTTCTTCTAGCTTGGCTTTTGTCTTTCCCTTTTTCATAAGGAAATTATCCACAACCCAAAACATTAATGCCTGCAAAAGAGGAAAGAAAGGATTGTAATTTGGTTCTATTGGTCACTTAGAAATATGACCTTTTCATAACTACCAGTTGCAAGCAATTTAAAGACCCCCTCCTTCACTCTGTCCAGTTTTTGTGAGAAACCATTTACAACTATACAGGTCTAATGCTGGAAAAGACCTTCTGAATTCATCTTTTTCATTTAAATGCATGATAAAACTAAAGATCAGTGATTTAGAGCTTGAAGTGAACCCAGTGTTCATCTATTTCAACCCCCCTCATTTTACAGATAAGGAAATTAAGGCTCAGAAAGGCTGGGTCTTACCCAAGGTCACACAGCCGAAAAAGGAGGGTAGAGGTAATATTGCCACACTTAGAACTCTTTGAAGGAACTTGCTCCAGGTCACACATGTAACAGAGTCCAGATTAGATCTCATGGCCTATGATTCCCAGTTTCCTCAACCCCGCCCCCTGGCCTTTCCTCTCCATTTCTGGCTCCTCTGTCCTAATTAAGTCTTCTGTTCATACTAGATGCTTACTGTACACTTGCTGGTTTCTAACTCCTATTCCACATTCTGTGTTTTACTCTTTCTCAAAGGGACAATTTTGGTGATGACTTAGGGAAATCTCAAAAACACAAGTTAGCAAGAAGAGACCCTATAGGAGGAAGGAATCTCAAGAATCCTCCACTAGGAGCCTGTGCTACAAATTGAGGACTTTGGGTCAACACTGTACAAAACTGCTAGTGACTGCCAGGCCTTAACGTGGCTCCATTCTCCATGTTTACCCTTGGGTATGGGCTACTTCAGTTCTCCCATGATAAACATCCAGAAGTCTCCTTTAGACTTTCAAGAGTAGTACAGTGAGTATAGAACTGGAGAGTTATGAGGAAAATACCATTCACAGAACTCAAAGTCTTCCACTCTGGATCTTTTAGGGAGAGGAGAAAAATGAGGTAAAAAGCCATCCATACTAACATTGACGAAGAAAGGAACTATCAGCATGACAATGGCCAACTCCAGCTGGGGGTTCTCAATAGGATTCAAAAGAGCTACCTGTGAAAAAAGAGAGTCTAGTTTAGTCAGCAGGAAGTCTGAGCCCTAAGCTGAGTGGTGAGAGGGAGGAGGCTGCCAAACAAGCCCCTGGACTGGCTACCTTTCTCCCCAGTCACTGCCAGCCTCTTTGACTCAGGGCCCCTGTTTCTAGTTATCTTTGTGAAGAGACAAGAAAATTAGACCAGGCCCTTTACAAATAGGCCTCTGACAGCCCTTTGGCAGCTTAGCTTAGGTCTGCAAAGGAGAAGCAGCCAGGTCTGACCCAGCACAGAGGAACAGAAGCCACATGGCCCTTCTTCAGAAGCCATCAGCTTCATGTGGTTGGTTCCCTCTGGATTTTGTAGTTGTAACAATTTCACAGATTTAAGGAATTAGGTGAGTGGTCAAGTTGGTTCTCTTTCTCCTTTTTATAGGTTTAACTGACCTCTTCTCAATGAGAGCCCACACAGGCCAGCCTGAAGGATGGGTCAGAAGGGTTGGAACCTGCTGCAGTGATGCGATGAGAGCCAAGAACTAAGTCATCATTCCTCCTGGCACATAGGGAAATAATGCTATTATGCTAGATAAGAATATGGGCACAGATCCCAAGAAAAAAACTATGCAGCCAGGCAGGACTAGGCTCCCATCTACTCTAAGTCACAGGATGGGAAAGTATACTAAGTGACAGGTTCAGGAATTCAATACTGAACTGAATACCAAGCTACAAATACCAAACCAATCAAACTACTTGAAAAACAGTACATATTACTAGGCAAAGAGCCTTAAAAAAATCTAGAAGGAAGAACTTCAGTAAAAGTGATAGCACCTCCAAAGTGTTGCTCCTTTTGATGCTGTCAGGTGCTGAGAGGGGTGTGCTTGGCCTAGGGTTGGGGAGTCTACTGCTGGGTCTGGCTGAATGTGGGGAGACATCTAAGGAGCTCAGAGAAGGAAACACAAAGACAAGTTGGAACTGCAGAGGGGATGGAACCAGAGCTGCTGCAGGGCTCACAAGGCTGCTCAACAGCTCATCGCGTTCAGACACATTCTCCTTGGCCAATGGGACTCTCAGGGAAGCACTGAAGGCTGGAAGAAAGATGCAAACCTTTTTCCACTGAGGTATTAGGAGGACGATGATGATGATGGTTTTCTCAAACATCATGATCACGATGTACAGAGCACACTGCCCAACCCAGGCACCACATTGCAGTGGGTCTCCTGCAAATACAATGATAGACACTAAATACACACAAAGCCCCCCCCCCCCCAAGAACACAGAGAAGGATCCAAGCAAAGCCAACTCCCAGTGGGTCTCCTCCCCCATACTCTCTCCTTTGCCCTCTGCTCTCAGTACACCACCTCCTGACTAAAAATCCTACAAAGTACAAGATCCTACATGGGATATTCCAATGTGACTTAATGAAATAGTAATATCTGTTGGAACTGTCACTAGCAAGTATATCCTAGTGCTTGAGATGTAAGAGTCAGAGATTTCCTAATCTGAAGCTAAAACTAGCTCTCTCTTCTTCTGGCTTTCCTGGAGGAGTTTCCAAGGTACTTTTGGTTGGAAGGGTAGATTTGCTGTACGTGGTTGTACATTAATGAATAGCCTGGCATCAGAAGGCATATATTATCATTTTCACCCATTGTTAACTTTTCCAAGTCAGTATTAATCCTAATGTCTGTAACCAACTCACTCTTTTTCTGAATCCTCAAAGAAAGCTAGCAAACACTCAGGCAAATACCCTGTCCCATAGCCTGACCCTTTGGACAGAAATCAGGATACCCTCCCCTCTCAGACTTAAGTCTTGGCTCCCCAGCAGAGGTCCCAAGTAAAAGGTAGTGAGTGGAAAAGAAGATTCAAAGGGAAAAGAGAGAAACCCTCAAGGCAAGATGGAATAGAGAATAGTACACCAATTTGACCCTGACCTTGCTACTTAATCAGGGAGGGAGGAAAGGTAGGAGGAAATTAGAGAAAGAAAAAAGGAAAGGAGGGAGAAAGGAAGGAGGGAAGGATGTAATAAGTGCCTACTTACTAATGTTATTTCAGAGGAACTAGACTGAATAAAGGTCTATTCCCTGAATAAAGTCAATGAATTAGGAAGATCAGCAACTATAAGGAACATCAATCCAGATCCTAGGCTACAAAAAGAGCACAGGAAACAGGCTATTTGTAGTGCAATGGCAGGCACCTGCCCAGCTCTAGGGCACTGGCATTATCATGGCCTAGCACAGTTGGCCTTGTACCTGATTCTTGCTCTCTGGACAGCTCAGTCCCAGAGGCAGGAGCCCTGAAGATATTCAGACAGACTAAGGAAGGTTTCAGCTGAAGAAGTTACAGAAGTGGACCAACTTGCTCCAGGGACCAGGCTCTGAGAGTTGGCTACAACAAGAAAATGACAGCTTGGTCACATGATTCCACTATTTATAAAGCAGACTCTTTGTGGGCATTTGTGCAACAGGCCCCATCCCTGTAGACAGATCTGCCAAGGTTCAGAGCAGAAACACAGTGAATGCCTTTATATAGCTGTAATGGCTAAGAGGCCAGGACCATTCCCTTTTCTGGAAAGCCTAAAAAGATATGTGGTTGATATGTTCAAATTCAGTAATTTTCCATCCTTGAGTTTTTTATCTCCTTTAATAAAAAGGACAATGGGTATTTTGGCCTAAAATATTATAAAATCATAATGCCTGCTAGGGCTTTTCTAAACAGATTTTTGTAATCTTTATGTAATCATTGACCCATTTCAAAAAAAAGTCCATGAAGCTATTAATTAAGGGAGCTTGTTGACAGCCACAAAGAAAGACTCCTGGGACTCAGGCACACAGAACTACAAGGAAAGCTCCCTGAATATCAATGGGTCAGTTTTTAATCAATAGTCAAGTACAAAAATGCATATGATATGAAAAGAAAAAACAAATCACACTTGCTTCAAGTCCCTTCCTCCATTATCTATTTCCAAGTGGCTGACTGTGGTGGAAAGGACTTCCCCAGCTTCATGACAGAATACCCAACAAGATAGCCAAGACAGTCTTTTAGAAAACTTAAGGACACAGACTGTCACAATGGGGCAAAACCTGTAAACCAGAGGGGCAGAGGGAAGACTTTTTGACTGATTCTACTGAAGTTGGTTGAGGGATTGAAAATACTGAACTCTCCATTTTCTTTAGATAACACTGCAGGCTATACCCTTTTACATCCAACCATCATAGATCCAGAAGACAAACCTGGTTTCTTCTCAGTTTTGAGACAGTAAATAAAGGACATAATGCAGTAGAAAGAGTACTGGTCAGAGAGTGAGAAGACCTGAGTTTACATCTCAGTTCCTTACGTGCTGTGTGGCCTTAGGCAGCAAGAGTACACATTTACCATGATGCTGTGAGGCAGGTACAAGGAGATGGAATTTCAGAGAGGTTGTGACTTGATTCAGGTGATACAGAGAACATTTATGTTTTATGGTAGAATTTGATCCCAGATCCTCCTGACTTTAAGTCTAGGGCTCTATCAATACTACATAAGCTCTCATCATTGACAACCTCAGCTTTCTCATCTGTAAAATGACAATTAAAAAATATTTGCCTGGCCTTTGGCTATTGTGAAGATCAAAGGAAGTAATAGCTGAGAAAAGATTTTGCAAACTTTATGAGAAATTACTGTTGTCCTTGATGACAATGTTGGTGATAAAATCCCAATTCAGAGAGTGGGTAAGGAAGACGCTTAGTTAAGCTGAGGTAGGAGCAACCACCTTGCAGAGCCTATGAAGTAGGAGCCAGGATGGAGAGATGCTGGCAGATATTGCTTCAAAGCCCTGCCTGACCAGTTAGTGGTAAGCCAGGACTAAGTTTGTAGTAGTTACTCCTACCCTCAGGGAAAAATGAATGTCCTGGGCCCTGAAATGATGCTACTGGTCAAAGATTTGTGTTTTTTTTTCAGAAGGGTGAATAACCCTGATTAGCCAAACTTACTTCCCTTTCAAACATCATAATGGGGTCAACAACAATGAGTTGCCAATGGCAGAAGTTACTTATTGATTATAAAGCCTGAGACTCTTCCACCTGGAGGGTCCAAATCCAGTCTATCCAACAGAGCCCCTCACAAAGCTGCACTGCCTCAGTCCACTGGGATCTCTCCTCTTATCTTTCACAGTCCCCATGGTAGCCCACATTGACATTTATTGGACACCCTGCCTGGTCCCGTGAATTATCCTTTAACTTCCATATTTCCCTATCTAACCAGATCTAAATCCATCAAAGGCAGTGACATGCTTCATAAACCAACCTACTGACAACTCATATACATACACATATTTTCAAGCCCTGCTGCACAGCCTGTCTCTCATCTCATGCTGCCAGTTGCTCCCTAAGGTGGCATGGCCCAAGAACACATAATCACTATGCACTGGAAGCAGGGATCTTAGCCAGATCTTTCCTCTTGGTCCACAGTTCTTTATAGCACTATTTATAAATATAAACACCCTTCCAGATCTAAAGTCTATAATCACGTTATCTCTATCGTCCAGCCTTCCAGCCCTGGACTGGCATATTACACAAAGCAGGCACTCGATGCTTCCTGATCAACTGGCTGACAGAGCAAGGGGCTTAGCTTGGGTGGGATGCCTGCACTCTATTACCAGAAAAAAATCTATACACTTTGCGCAAGTTTTGGTATATGCTCACCTCTGAGCTAAAACCTCAGTGCTTGGCTTTTTTTTTTTTTAAACAATTGCACCCCTCAGTGGAGAGACCCTGCTTTCTGGAAGAATAGGAGAATAGGCTGGGCTTGGCTGCAGCTACGGTGGAAAAGAGCAGTCAGCCTGTCAGATCAGCCTAGCTGGGATACAATGAACACAGCCAGTGGTGCTTGGAAACCTGCTCTGGGACCCTGAGTATGCACAGGTGAGGAGGCGAGAGCCAGTCTGTGATCAGTGGAGTCCAGAAGAAGAGGCTGCAGCTAGGACAAGACCCTGCAACTACACAGGGCTTGAGAGTTTACAGAGAGCTTTGACTTCCATTGTCTGGCTGGATCCTCAACACTTTCCTGAGGGAAGCCAAACATGAGCATTATTTTACAGAGAAAAACATAAAGCTCAGAAAGATCCTGCTTTATGACTTCCCCACTTTTCCCATCACCCCACACACTGCTGCTCCTTCCCAAGGGCCTTGGCAAGACAAAGGTCCACAGGGCTGCCTTTTCTGATGGATAAAGAAGGTCAAACATCCCTCCCCTCCCCTGTCAGCCCCAATCCCTGCATGTCTCCCCAGTGAGGTGAGACCCAGATGAGATCAGCATCAATGACTAATCAAAGGACCAGTACTGGAATAGCAGAGAAAGCTTCCTCTTGATTCTTTCTAGCACCTAGGGCCCTTGACAAAGTTCTAACCAAGGCGTTTCAAAGGGATCACATTTAATGAACACTCTTTCTCTTGACAGGAGGAAGAACGGATTAAAAAAGAAAAAGGACAAACAGCTAAGTCCAACATTTGCTCTGCTTCTCTGGACTGAGGCAGAACACAAGTTTACTTTACTATGACTCAGACCAGGGTCACAAGAGAAAGTCTATGGGGAGATGGGTCACTGCGGTCATTTTCCCAAATCCTATGCCTTTTTTAAAAGCAAACTTACTCCCCCCCCACCCCCACCAAGGACATAAAAAGATTGGTAAATAGGCCATCAGAGTCCAACTTCTTTACATAAGAGAAAATCAATGCCAAACAGGAAGAAGCCACTTGGGACAGGGGAGGGTTGGGGGTGGGGAGTCAGAGGTTCATTCTTGGTGCAGAAGGGGCAAGCTCATCATAATAATCAAGGACACCTTGACTTTCCTAACTGGATACTTTCCAGGATTCTCAATCCTACTTGGAAAGGAACAGGAAAGATATGAGAAAGAATGTTAACAACTAGACGAGAGTCAAGATTCAAAAGAATCTCAATAGGATAAAACACTAGAAAACCCAATCTATTAAAATGAAATATAAAAAGTATAAACTGAAAACATTTTGGGAGTGAGGTGATTAGTTAACAGTTTCTGTCTAAAAATGATATGGGAATTTTAGTGAATTTCAAGCTCAATGAGGGCCAGATTGGGCAGTCAAGTAAACTAATCCAGGCTTCAAGATGGAACTTCTCCACACCTGCCCACTGTCCCTCCCCATTTCTACCTATCTGAACCCGTAGCTCCTTCCAGGCTTGGCTCGCTTCAAGAGTTTTTCCTGAGGTCCCCAGTAGTTAGTGCACCCTGCCCACCCCATTCACTTTATCTATAGCCTAAATCTAATTCTCAGTGAACATACTTTGTGCCACTCCCCTTCTCCAAGGAGAGTGGGACTGAGCTCTTAGGGGCCAGGGATGACCTCCTTTTGGCATCTTTGACCCTAGTGCCCAGCTAACTAACGGCTTTAACTAAAGACTGAGGTTCTAATACTTCTGTCCTCAGTTTAGTTCTAGACACATATTAGGAAGGACACAGATAAGCAGGTGAGCAACCAGAAGATAGTAACCAGGATGGGAGAAGCCCTGAGTTCATGTAAATGAAGATTAAGTGAAGGAATTTAGACTGGTGATATTTTGCCTGAGGAAGAGAAAAATGAAGCTTGATATAAGGAAAAATTCCAAACAATTTGTTTATTCAGGGACTAGGCCTGGATCGCCTTAGAAATGGTGGGTCCCATTGGAGGCTTTCACAAAGCTCAGGTGAGCACTCACCAGCGATATTGCAGACTGTTGTGTTGGGGACAGGTAGCCTAGAGACTCCTGAAGTCCTTTCCACTATGACATTCTGTTACCTATGGTAATCTGTTCAAGCCTACTGCAAAGGGGGCTAGCCTATCTCTTCAGTAGTAGAAGGTTCTTAAGAAAAATGTGGAAACTGTCTGAATATCCTAAGCTGCCAAGAATGCACATACTCAAGATTGGTTTGCATAAGGTAACAAACCCAAAATTTTCCTCATCCTCATTTCTATCATGTCAATTCTCTTAGTGCTTTAGGCTGGGAGACCATCAGTGGCTCTGTGGCCTATCCCAGGATAGGTGTGTGAAGAATTTACCTGGAGATCTTCTAGAGTAGGAGATGAGGAAACAGCAAAAGGAAGAATGTGTAAACTATAGCCTACTTCCTCAGCAACCCCATAGATTAGAAGAAAAACATATTTAGGTGTGTAATGCAAATAAATCTCATGCCTGCATGAGATTCAAGCTCCAGTTCCATATTCATTCTGATCATCAAACAGGAAGAAGTCTGTATGAGTGATGTAACTGAAGAACTAAATGAAAAAAAAAAAGGATTCTTACACTCAAGCAATTGATATCTGCAGGATTGTAGTCGCAAATAAATTTCTTTATTAATGCAGTTAAGGAAGAATTGAGAGGCTACTTGATATAGCAGAATGAAGACTAGACAAGGAGGCTGGTAAGCAGCCATCCTATTTCTTGATCTACTCTTTATTAACTGTGTTGTTCTGATAAAATGAGTGTATCACTAGCCTAAATGCAAAGGGCTAGACTCCCTTTTGCAGATCTGAGTCCACATCTGCCTTTCTCATAACGGGAAGCCTTCTTCAAGGGGAACAGCAGAACAGTATTTCTGTTTACAAACATTTCAAGTAGATGACTCATGAAGCAGCAAGTAATGGGACTTAGAAAGTACATTTTCTCAGCTCACCGAACTGGTGACATGTGATTCCAGCTTCCAGAAATACACAAAGAACTCTGGGCTGAGACTAATGGATCAGCTCTTTTAAAATAAAAATGGACAAATGTCCTCTGGAGGGAAATGCCACTGCCTCTTGAATCTCTCCATGGCCAGAGCAGGCCTGGGCTCTGGGCCAGAGCCAAAGTCTGTCAGAAGAGTCTGCTGAGGAATGGGCAAAGAGAACCTAGAAATCTTTCTGCATACTTCCCTTCTTAGCTAATGCACTTCCTCCAGCAAACATTTAATTAGTTCCTTATCCAGAAGATAAGGAGAGCTTTCCTGTCATGTAAACAGAAGGAAAGGGTCTATTTTCTCCTAGGCCTGGCAGGAAAAGCTTGTTAGCTTGTGCCAGCTAAGGGAAGCAGGGAAGCCTTACAATGAGGAACTTCTGGTTCTACTCTTGTATAAATTTGCTCCTTATGACCCACTTGCTCAGTTCTACTCTTGTATAAATTTGCTCCTTATGACCCACTTGCTCAGTACTAACAAAACTTTGTACATCTGCCTCGATCGGCTTTCATGGTCTTTGATTGTCTCTATGGCACTTTGTATCTCTCCAATGACCCTTCTCATACTCTACCTAATATAATTATAATCAACATTCACTCAAATATTAAGTATTTACTATGAGCAAAGCAATGTACTAGCTACTAGGCAAGATACAAACTTCGGGTAAGCCACGGTCTCTACCTTCAGTGAATTTACCAATTAGAGGAAAGGAGACAAAGAGACTTTTCTCTTCCAAACTTCCCTATTACTGTCGAGGGCAGCCCATTCACCCCTCAGTGCACTGGAAAGGTGGAAAATAGTGTCTAGAAAAATCAGAATCATGGAAAGCACCACAGAAGGGATAACATCTGAAGTGGGCTTTACAGAGATAATATCATAGGCAAATAGGTAGAGAGGAAGACGTTTAGGTGATAAGATGCAGTGGAGAAGGGAAGGCTGCAGTGATGGCTGGCCGAAAGAACCCTAAATGTTAGGGAACTGGAACTTTTAAGTAGGCAAAAAGAAATCATGGAAGATTTGGGGGCAGAAAAATAGCATCTATAGATGAATGATTATTCCAGTGGCAGAGGGGAAGAGGGTGCAGTCAAGAAGGCTCACTGGGAAAACTACTGCTCCAGTCTAGGTCAGGAACACATGACCTAGGTCAGGAACAGTCCTGTGTTCCTGTGCTCCAAGGGCAGCATCAATGGGAAGAGGAAGGAGGGATAAGTATAAGGATAACATTCAATCAACAAGTCTGAGCTGTTTACTTGTGGGACTGAAAAGATGAGTAGAAGATAACCAAAATTTTTAATACAACAAGTAAATGGTAGTGTCACAGACAAGGAAGTTGAAAGAAAAAAGAGGTTTAGCAGAAACATTAACATCTTGCTTTTAGATATGTTGAATGTGAGGTATAAGAGGACATCCTGATGTAGACATTCTGGAGACAGTCAGAGATATAGGTATGACATTCAGAAGATGACAGGATGAAGCTGGAGAAAAGATCTGGAAGTCTAATAGTAGACACATCTGATATTAAAAACCAGAGCAGAAAATGAGATTACCAAAGTGTAGAAAAAGCATTCTGAAGAACATTCACATAAAGGAATAACATTTATATAGAGAAAGAAAATAGGAAAACAGAAAAGACTGAGAAATAAAGAAGAAATAAGAAGAGTGGGTATCTCTGAAACCAAATGTATCTAAAAGAAAGTCTCTGTAGAAAATAAAAGGGTGCAGGCCACAAAAAGAACACAAGACTGGGTGACTGGGTGACTGGGAGGAGGCAACAAGTGGTCTCCAGGAGAACAGTTGCAGTTCAGTGGTATAGTCAAACGTCAAATCACAAGGTACTGAGAAATCAAGGAGTGAGGAAGGAAATAAAAGGTGTAAATACCATTTTCCAGGAAATTAGCAGCAAAGGGAAGGACAAGAGATGGGACAGTACGGTCCTCAAATATGTTCATTTCTCCCCCAACCTCAAAAAATTCTTCCTTGATCCATCACCCATTCCTGCAAGCTGTCATCTCAGACAGCTTTTCTCTCTTTTAGGGCTAAACACTTTCACAAGGTTGTCTATAAATGAAGCCTCCTTTTCCTTCTACTCATTCTCAACTCTGCAGTCTGGCTTTTGATCTCTGGATTTTACCCTTTCCAAAGTTACTAACAATCTCTTAATTGCCAAATCTAATGGCCTTTTCTCAGTTTTCTTTTTTCCTGATCTCTGCAACCTCTGACATTTTCAATGCCTCTCTTCCCCTTGTCACTCTCTTTTCCTTATTTCCTATCCTCTTCTAGTTTCCTCTGCTCTATTATAACTTTCCTCTGTCTAGGCATTCCTCTTCGGTTTCCTTTGTTGGATCTTCATCTAGGCCAAGCCAATTACTATGATAACTCCAAAAGCTTATCCTAGGCCCTCTTTTCTTCTCTTGCCATACCATTTCACTTGGAGATCTCATCAGCTTCCATTGTATTTAACTATTTGTCTAAGCCTAACTTCCATTCTCCTATCTCCAATACACTGCTAGCTGCCTATTAGACATCTTAAGCTCTCATTATCTTCCCTCCCCCGCCCCATTCTCATCTTTTCCAAACTTCCCTATTACTGTTGAGGGCAGCCCTTTCAGCCTCCAGTCACCAGGGCTCACAGTCCAAGTATCAGTTGATACTCCTCACTCTCTCTGACCCTTCACAACCAGGCAGTTGCCTTATCCTGCCATTTCTACTTTGAAGACATTTCATTTCTTTCTTTTTAGGTTTTTGCAAGGCAAATAGGGTTAAGTGGTTTGCCCAAGACCACACAGCTAGGTAATTATTGTCTGAGGTCACATTTGAACTCAGGTCCTCCTGACTCCAGGGCCGGTGCTCTATCCACCTAGCTGCCTGGGACATTTCATTTCTGTCAGCCTCGTGCAGGTTCTCTTCACCCCACATAGAGACACTGGCAAAAGTCATCTCCTTGGTCTCCCAGGCTCCAGCCCATCCTCCGCTCAGCAGTTGAACAATCTTCCCAAAAGCCTAAGTGTGGTAATGTCACAGTCTCATTCCTCCAATTCAATGAACTCTGTGTGTGGGTTCTCTTTCACCTCCAAGATCAAATATGAGCTTCTGTTTGGCTTTTAAACCCTGCCTCTTCCTATCTATTCCACCTCCATTCTATAGTGACTGTGAGCTCCTTGCCACTCCTCACCCACCACACTGCACAACCTGAACTGTCAACTGTCTCCCAGACCCAGGACCTTTTTCCTTCTCCTCTCCCTCTCCTAGCTTTCCTCAATTCTCAGCTAAAGTCCCCCCTTCTGCAAGAAGTCTCTCCTGTTCCATCTCCATGCTCATTGTCCTCTGTCGATTATCTCCAATCTACCCTGGGTAGAATCTGTTGGTCCTGGGTAGACAGCTGCTTGCATATGGTCGTCCCCATTAGACTAGGAGTTTTGGGGGAGCAGGGCCTGGTTTCTGCACTAATGCTTGGTACTCAAGAGATACTAGTCAGAAAGGGCAGAAGTGTCAAGGGAAAGGGTTTTTTAAGGAAAAGGAAGAACTGAGAATGTTTGCAGATAGATGATTCCAGAAAGCAGATTGAAAACCTATGGGTGGAATATTACTCTGGCTGTCCTCACCTAGACTGCCCTCCTTTTCCCCTCTACTCTCACAATCTCTCAGTTCCTTCAGGGTCACTTCCTGCAGGAGACCTTTTCTCCTTCTTCCAGACACGGGGCTTCCCCCCCATGAATTTAGGTATATCTTTTTTTTCTACAAAGGCAAGAAGATTTGGGTTCTAGCTCTATTTCTGACATATATTTATGTGGGATCCTGGACAAGCTATCTCACCTCTGAGAACCCCTAACCAGCTGTCTAAGATTCTAAGTTGCTTAGAGAAAGTTGATGACTTGCATTAGAACAATTAAGATTTCCACCCATACCCAGTGAAATCAGAGGTCTAGAACCTACAGCCTCCCTCCTTAAAAATAAAACCTAGAGGGGCAACTAGGTGGTGCAGTGGTTAGAGCACCGACTCTGGAGTAAAGAGAACCTGAATTCAAATCCAGTCTCAGATACTTAATACCTATTTAGCAGAGTTACCTTGGCAAATCACTTAACCCCACTGTTGCCCCCTTCCCCCCAAAATAAAACCTGTAAGTCTCCCTCCTTAAATTTGTGTATATCCTTTTATGTGTGCATGGTACTTTGCTTGACAAAAACATACTCTGCCTGAGGGTAGTGTTTGTTTCAGTTTTGTTCTCATATCCCTAGTAACTCTGTCAGGGCTGCCAGAGACTAAGTGCCTAATAAATGCCTGCCAATAAGTGATCGCTCTACATAAGGAAAAACTTCTAAGCAATCAGAGGTGACCAAAAGGCAGTGCTACTGCATGAGGTTCTTCCTCTGGATGAAACCGGTTCCCACCGACACCGGTGGGATGTCACAGAGAAGATTCTGACGTAGGTATGAACTGAACTAGATGGCCTTTAAGATCCCTTCTTACCCTGAGATTCTATGGATTTGAGGGAACTCACACTAGAGACTATTATTCAGTATGGGAGAGAGGATATAGCTGGGAACAAGAAAGAAGAATAGTTGTTACAGGAAGTATCTTTCTTTTATAATAATGGCAGCATAAAAGAACCAGTAAACAACATGGAAAACCCAACAGGGTTTATCCGAGGCACCTTCCCACTAGACACCTATAATCCAATGATCCTAATGGCAGTCATAGCCAAAGACAGAACAAAGTAAATCCAACTAGGGCAAGTCCCCAATTTGACCCTGGCCTCCTTATAACACTGCTCTAAATGAAGTGACCAACCCCACATCATCCTTACAGACAGAATTCTGTCATGAACTGATGTCACCTAAATCTGACATAAATTTGGGCATAGAAAACAACCTAAACCATGGAGAAAACAGTGGAATGAGGATAATTCCAAACCTGCTTCCAATTAAGTGACTAAAACTATGGAAAAGTCGCTTTTCTCTGTTCTTTCATTAGGTCCAAGTCCCTCCCTGAGTCATGAGGATTCTGTGGTCATCTGACTATGTTCTTTACTAATGTACAGAGAGCAGTTTGTGGCCCACACTCCTCAAAACCTGCCATCCAAATGGCTACCAATATACCACAAAAACTACATTTGCTTGGAGGTAGAAGAATTAAGCCAGGTGTTTTCTATATCATATGCTAAGCTATACCAATCAGCTTTTAATTTCTTCTCTGAGATGCAATTTGGCCTTGCTAATCCACAAAGGTCTATGAATTGAACTCATTCAAGTCAATCTCCCTGTCTCAGTACAGTAGCAGAATGTGTGTGCGCGCGCATCTTTTTTACCATATTCTCCAAATCGAAGGGACTCCCATTGTTGCCACTCCACCAGAATGCTGACGGCTCGCACCCCTGCGTAGATCAGCAGCATCCCCAGGGTGGCATCGAGGAGGAAGTTGATAAGATACCTAAAGGAAAAGGTGTGGGTAGGCATGGTGAGGAAAAGCAGAAGCTTCAGCTTCCCTAGTCTCAGGCAATGTGACCCACATTTACAGGGACATCATGCTTCCAGAAAGCGTATATTGTGAAGACCAGTTTAAATAGACCACCTTGAAGAAAGACAGATGGTTAAAGGGCCTCTGTAGGCAGCTAAGATTGGGGTGTATATTTGTAAGAAGTCATATAATTTTCATAAGGTACTCTAAATGGACCCACTTCAAAAGATAACTTGGCAGTATTCCCCAAAGACTCCCCAATAAGAACACGAAGAGGTGATTTTAAAAGGAGTCTTCAATTTCTATAAGCAATCACCTACATCCCTTTCTTTTAAATATGTTTATGTTAGTGAACTGAGGTTTTGGTTTGTGGGTCAATCATCAAGTACAATTAATATCTGATGGATTGAACAGGATTGGGAGCAAAAGTCAAGGAAAGATAAAAAATAATTTATAAAGCTGAATCTGAATGATTGTACCCAACCAAGAGATGTTTCAACAGAAATTTAAAACTACCTAGAAATGAGGACAGAATGAGGAAAAAGGATTTGATTTACAAATATTATTTCACTTGACACATTTGTCATTTATCCTTTATTCTAAGAGGACCATGACATCAGGAAGGTGATGTCATGACATTCAAGTGAACTGGATTTGAGTGAGGGCTGCTGTGCTAAGTCACCAGCCCCACTTTCTCCTCAGGAGTCATCTGGGTCCAGTGGTCAGACATGGATCAGGATGACTGTAGATAGCCCTAGATGTAAGTGGGGAACCTTGGCCTTTTTAAGCTAAGGTCTTTAACAGGTCTCAGTTTGCCTAAGGTAACACCCATTAGTTAATTAAGACTAGGTAAAAACGAATGGCCTCTTTTACCAAATCAAAAAAAAAATCAATTTGGGAAAGGAAAATCCTCAGGACAAGAAAGATACTAGCTAAAAAGGAGAAAGTGAAAAAAAAGTAACCTTTGTACACATATTTATTGAACAATGTCTGCATACAAGGTACTGGACTAGCTTTTCAGCAAAATGAGGATAGAAATCACACAAAGCAAAGTCTGTCTGTAACCCTATCCTAATGTGTAGGAGGAGAATATCATGGTAAAGATAAGTCTCACATCCTCAATTTAATCTTTTTCAATCTGTTTCCATTGCACAGTCCATGAATCCTGCTTTAGTCCTGAAACCTCAAGAAAACAATTTCCTTGCCACTCCCTTTTGCCTCAAGAGGTCAACCCTGAGGCCCTGTCTGCAAGAGAGGCCACAAGAGGAGGCAGAGCTCCACCTGCTGGAAACACTTTCATGAAGCCGAGGGAGCCTCTCCAAGATCTTTGGGCATTTCTATGGACAATCAGAAGTATTTACATCATAGCAGAGTGGAAAAGAACTGGGATTCAAGAGATGCATGGTCTACTAGTTCTGACATTAACTTTACTTATGACTCTACACCTAGGACTTCATTCACAGGGTAATAATTTTTAGGATGGAATAGACTGACAGACCTGCCTAAACTCTTCATTTTGAAGACAAGGAAACTGAGGTTCAGAGAAGGTCAGTGAATGGAAGGACTTCGGGGCGTCAAGAACTGGTTTCTGGCCTGCCTGCAACCCCCACCAATTATATGTCCAGGTAATGCTCTCAAGATAAACTATATAGAAGTGGCTGAGAGGCATCAGTGGGGGTAGAATCTACCTATGGAATTCCCCAGGCCAATATAAACACAGGTCTGGGCTCCTGTCCCTGTCAACAGAAAAGTCTCATTTAGTTCAATTCTGCCTTTTTAAGCACTTAATGACAATGCAAAGCACCAATTGATTTCTATAGGCCTAAGAGATCAATTCCTGTAATTCTAAGACTAGAAACAGCCCTGAAAATCCTGCACACCTAATGGGGTGCAGCCACACCTGCTACTGAGTAGCTGAGGCTCTAGACAAGATCAAGGAGAAGAAGCAGACTCCGATTGGACTAGCAGCCTCTGTAAAGCTCCCTGGGCCATCCTGCCAGGCGCTTAAGAAATAGGGAACTAGATGACTTTCCTGCCCAACGTTAAGGTCTGTCCTTGGACAGAGTGGCGGACTCGCCATACTGTTCACATAGCTCCAACACAAGCAGAAGATAATAAAGAACACAATCAATAAACAAACTCTCATTCAATGCCCCCTGTGTTGGGCACTCTACTTAGCATATGGAAAGACAAGGGCAAAGAATGAACTTCAGGGGAAGCAACAGGGGTATGTGTGTGTGTATGTGTGTGTATACACTTACATACATACATGATGCATGCACAGACACATAAGTATAATCGGAGTTGGGAAGCTCAAGAAGGATTTAAGAGGTGGCAGGTGACCTGAGCTTCCAAGGATGTTGAAGGATTCTGAGACAGAAGAGAATATGAGGGTGGGGGTGGGGACCAATTGCTTTGCCCAACTTCTTGTTTTTCCCCTGAAGCATCACAAGAGGTCACTCTTGGATCACAAATGAAAAGAAAACAGCAGTTTGTTTTCATTATCATAACCTAAAATCACAGAATATCAAATCTAAATAGATCCTGAGAGATCCTCTAGACTATACTGTTTATTTTACAGATGAGGAAACTGGGTGGCAAGAAGGGGAATGACTGGTCCAAGGTCATGAAGCTAATGGCAGGGCCAAGAGCAGAACTCAGTTTTTTTTCTTAATGTTTCTCAGAGCAAGGAGTCATGAAACATATCAAGTTATCCTTTTTTTATGAACATTGCATCATTTATTAAAAGGCATTAATAATAATTTGCAAACTTTACTACAAGGGTTCAGTCGAAGTTTTGTTTAAACTGAAGGATTCTACCACCGTGGAAAGTTTGAAAACCTCTGTATCACATGACACCACCTGCCTCATAAGTTTGAAAGCTAGCAGTCACCCCATCCTAAACTTCAGCTTTAGAATGTATTTTTTCCTCCACAGGATTTCAGGGCTGGGAGGGGCCCACTACCTGATATAATAATCTCTCTAGCCAATGGTCATACAAACTCTACCTGCAGACCTCCAGTGACAGAGAAGTCTACCTCTTATTTGAGCTGGCTTCAGAAGTTTCTCACACCTAATTGCTGATGTCTCCTAAAACAACAATGGTACTTGACATTTCTACTACATTTAAACATGTTTTAAGTATTTATACATTTGTTCTCTTGCATTTCCTAGAATATTCCTGTGAAGCAGGAAGGACAGGGTTAAGACTTACTGCCCCACTTTAAAGCTAAAGAAACCGAGGCCCAGAGATAGCAAGGGACTTTTCTCCAAAATCACAGAGAATCCAAGTTTCTTGATTCTTCAGCTAGGGCTTCTTCCATAATGTATATGGGACTTCTGGCCATCTCAGCATTACAGAACAATCATGTACTCTTGGTTTCTTTTAACTAAGATCTACCTAAAACATCTGAGGATTCGATCGTTTTGTTTGCTTTAAACTAAATCAATAAGCTCTTAGAATACATGAAGTGAGAATTCACCACTTACCAATTTGCCATTGATGTCCTATCTCAAGACAGGTAACAGTGCTTCTAAAAGGCATTCCCCTCTCTCCAGACTGCTTATCACCCAAACTATCCCAGTAAGGTTGGCAACCATTCTAAAGCCCCACAGGGAATAGCAAGGAACTTGATAACAATAACAAAAACAACTAACAGTTATGCAGCACGCTAAAGCTTTCAAAGAGCTTTACAAATATTAGCTCCTTGGATCTTAACAGCATCTATTTCACAATAATCCTGTTGAAACAAGTGCCATTATTAACCCTATTTTACAGAAGAGACTAGGTCCAAGGTCACTTAGGCAAAAATAATCAGGATTAGAATTCAAGTCTTCCAGATTCCAATCCACTTTGCCATCTACAGGTAAAGCAGTCTGAAAATCTTAAAATGATGCATGAATGATGAGCAGCTTCCTATCTTAGTTCTATCTATAGAGAAATGGGACTTCAGAGGGAAAGAAATTATCCAGCAGGAGGGAATGGTCTATTAACAAGTCAAAAGCTTCAGAGAGAAGAAGAATTAGACCAGTGGATTTGATGACTGTAGTTCAGTTGTATTCCACACTCAGTGACTCTGGAGGATATCAGACCAAAACCATGATGATTTTTGGCAAAGATATTGGAGTAGTTTGCCACTTCTTTGTCCTGTGACTTGCCCAAGTGTCTGAGGTCCAATTTGAACTTCAAGTCTTACTGATTCCAGGCCTAGCTCTTAAGCCACCTGCCACCCAAGTTGTCTCTTAGAATTTAAATGACCAGGTCACTGCATTTATTTGAGAGAACAATTTCAGCAAAATGGGAGGGATATTAAGCAGACTAAAATGAGCTAAAAAAATAGGAGTGAAAAAGTGGGAACACTGGTATAAACAACTTTTTCAAAAAACTTGATAGCAAAGAAGAGAAGCATAGTGGATAAAGCACTGGCCCTGGAGTCAGGAGTACCTGGGTTCAAATCCGGTCTCAAACACTTAATAATTACCTAGCTGAGTGGCCTTAGGCAAGCCACTTAACCCCATTTGCCTTACAAAAACCTTTAAAAAAAAAAAAAAGAGAAGCATCCTGGGTTAGGCCTTCATTACCTCTTTTTAGATGGTGACAATCTCTTCCTAATTGGTCTTCTAGCTTTTTTCTTCCCTAACCTGTCCTCCACACAGCTTTCAAAATTATCTTTTTCAAATTCTATTCTAAATTTCCAGTTTCTTATTATCATTAGGATGAAAAAAAATACAAGCTCCTCAGTTTGGCATTCAAAGCCCCAAACATTCTGGCCTCAGTTTACTTTTCTAAATTTATCTCTCCCTTCTGCCTTTCACTGTCTAAATGCCAACCAAACTGGCCTCCTAGTCTTGGCTTTAATTTGTCATTCCACTCCCTGGCTCAGGGCTCTCCCCAAGCTTCAATTTATCTACTTACTCTCTGTACTAAGTCTGGGTGAAATGTAAACTCCTTTGAGCAAGGGCTGTCTTTGGTCTACACATTTCTTGTCCCCAGCTCAACAGGTGTTTAATTGGTGCTGTTATTAAGGGAATGGAAAGAGTAAGGATGGCTGATTGTTAGGGCAGGACTACATTCCCAGCTCCTGGAAATTGTATAAAGACTGAATTTCAATTGCATTTGCTACAGTTGGAGAAGTAGCTGGTCACTTGTTTGAAGAACAAGTGCTCCAATGAACTCCAAGCTCCTCATTAAATGACAAAGGAACAGGACAAGTTGCACCAGAGTCCAAGATAGTATAATTAAGTACCTATTGGCATCAGTTTTGTGATAGCACTTAAAAACCTCCACCTTGAACTTCACATTGTCTGTGGTAGAAAGGAAGTAGCCACCAAGTGAGGATCTCCTACCTCCCCCACAGCTACTCTAATCCAAGCCCCCAAATCTCTCATCCAGACTACTGCCATTACCATTTCTGCAAGCCATAAATTGGACTCTCACAATTCTCTTTTGAACTGCTGCGAAACTATTTGGTGGCTCTGAGCTTTCCTCATTCCCCAGAGTCCTTTTCTTCATCAAGCATCGGATCATCATCCTTAGTTTTACAAGAAGCCAGATGCCAGAATTTGGATGCTCTGGGGGTTTGTATCTTTTTTGCCTCCTCCCACAATAGATGATTCATAGCTCCTTGATTCAGATCTTGGGCTTAGTGGAGTGCTGTATGGCGTGCATGCGCATTCACAGATAGACACACACACACACACACACACACTCACCCTCAAAAAGTCTGATCCTGTCTACCTTGCTCCTTCTCTTCATTAGTTCTCTGACCCAGCAATGGCAGGTCAGAGCTCTACATCACAGGGGCTATGGGGCAGTGGCTCCCGCAGGCTCTTACCCCTGAAGGGCTGCCCACTTTCAAAGTTAAGAGTGGGGCTTTCATGACACAAAGGAACAAAGTTTGAGGCCTGGAATAGCTGTTGTCGAAGTGTTTGTTGCTAGAGCAGCCTTGTTGCCGGTGGTGTGGGGGGGTGGGGAAGTGTTAAATGACCTCAGCACCACAAGCATCAGGTCTTGCTTTGTTTTGTATCCTTCCAAATCTAGAACATGGAGATAGCTGAAATTGCTTTTTCTACTGCCTACAATATCTACTTTTGAGAGTGTGGGGATCATCGAAAATGTCTAGCCCTTTCCTTGTTGCTCATGTGACTTGAAAGTCTGCCACAGCCTAATTTATCTTCTGGTCTCTCTCCTCTCCAGTCCATCATTTACAGTCACAAACCAATGTTCTTAAAATGCAGGTCTAATAACCATATCATTCTTTGCACTAGAAGTTTCAGGGTCTGGCCTTACCTCTTATCCCCCATACATTTATCATTTCCTTTTTACCACATCCCATCTCCCATGTCAAGGCCTTTACTTCCACTCTATTCCTCACACATAGAATACTCTTTCATCTCACCTCTACCTCCTGGAAGGTCAAGTTCCCTTCAAAGCTCAACTCAAGGACCAGTGCTTTTAACTGACCTTTTCTGATTCCTGCAGTTGGTGAGGCTCCTATATAGACCCTCATTGCATCCCATTCCTCCAAGTCAATCACTGCTTTGTTTTTGCACATATCTTGTATTCACTTGTCTATAAATATGTTATTCACCCACTAGAATCTAAGCTCCTTCAGAGCAGCAATTCACTTTTGAATTTGGATTCCTACTACCTAGCATATAGGAAATGGTTATCTCAATGCATATTAATTGATTTAACAGGAAAGATATATATAAGAGATGAGAATTAAACCAAAATGAGTGAAAAGCTCTCCAAACTGAAGGAGATATAAGAGAAAGAACAGAGACCCATCATTTGGCAAAAAGAAGCCCAAATTCTTGTATTTCTTGGGAATGGAATAGAATAAGGTCAAAATTGTGGGTGAAGGAAATTTAGGCAAAGCTATGTCAAATACAGGATACTTACAGTGAACAAGGGTCCTCTTCAGTAAGGTCTGATAAGTAGACATTTGCAAAGTGGATGAATAACATTCCTATGGCTTGTTTGGAGGTATCAAGAAACCTATACAGAAAAAGAGAGTATTCAAAAAGAATGATTGAAAGGTATGGCATGCTTTCATCTCCCCAAATCAAGCACAGCATCAGGCAATCATTGGATATAAGGAATTCTGAAAGCTGCAAAGGGTCTATAAGCCCACACCAGAAAGGCCCTACTACTCCCCTTTCATCTTTCACTAGGACAGTCAAAGACAATTTATGGTCAGTATTTTGCCAGTTTCAGACACCATCAATATGACATTTGACAAGCCTATCAATCACTGAAATTAAAAACATTTTTCCTCTTCCTTCTGATTCATTCACAATTTAAAAAATACTATCTACTTGATTCATACTGAAGTACAAGAAATATCATTTTAAAGATTCACCACCCCAGACTTGTTGGTAAGATGCAAGATTGAATTTTGCACCTCACCATTACACCCTCCACCCTCCACAAGCTGGAACAATCTGAGCTGCCATCATTTAAGCAATGAATGAATGACAGTAGAACAACAGAGCTTGCCAGACTTCTGTACTGGGTTTGAAGGCAATGCTGCTCTGTGTTTGATACAAGTGTGACTGAAAGGCAAAGTAAAGTATCTCAGCTTTTTTCTCATAGATAACAAATTCCCCAAGACAGGTCACAGAACTGTGGCTATAGGCTGACTCTGTTGGTGTTCTAGATTGCCCCTTTCCCTCCCAAGCTTGTGAGCCCTCCGCCCCTCTGCAGTGGTTTACAATGGCCTCCAGCTGTGTCACATTTTAGAATAACAAAGGAGATGAAGGAGAAGCTAAAATTCAAGACTAGAATTTAAACACATGTGAGACAAAGGTCCTTGGAGTACCCAAAGTCTTAGCTGCTATCGGGTCTCTTTCAGGTCCTGAGAGGTGATTGTTAGTAACAAAAATGCCCAGGACCATTAGAATATAAGATATTCTAACAGAGTTCATAAGCAATAGTAATGATTTCTACAACAGTGAAGTACATGGTGCTAATTCTCTAAAGAAGTTGATGAAGGGATGTCTTGCTGTGATTCTATTGGAGAATTTTTATTGGTCACAGGGCAGACACCCAAAGAAGTGGTTTCAAAGGTCATCTCCAGAAGAAATTGCCTCTTTTCTTTTAAGTGGTTCTGTGCAGCTTACTTTCAAGAAGCACTACCACGGTACCTCCAAGAGGAAAAGTTGCAGCATTATTGGCCAGTCTCTGATTTAAGTAGCAATGAAGAATAAAAGAACCAATGGCCAAAGGGAAGCATTAATATAAATTTGGAATGACAGATTTGATCTCTAAATTAGGTCTATTACATATTCAAGTTCAGACATCATAAATGAATTCTAACTCATTAGCCTATCAAACTCTGAGAAGTCATCAAAAGAAGAGCCTGCAGGAGGAGATTGATGAATTTGTATTATCTTTTGTCTTCAAAAACTGGAAAACAGAGAAATGATGTAATAAGAAAAGAGATTGTCTTTTTTAAAAATGCCAGGAGAAAAATGACTCTTATCTTTCATATCCCCCTTGATGTCTGAGTCTATAAAAGTATTCCAAATATTTTTATGTTCCATGTTAGTGATGACTCTTCTTTTTTTTACAAAATGGGCAGTTCACATACATAAAAGCATTCTAAAACCATTAATACTTAAAACTTACCATATCCTCCATGGACGCCTTTCATGCTTTGGTTCTCTGAATCGTTTGACTGAAAGAAAAGTAAAGACAGTCATTGTGGATTCCTCAAGAAACAAGATAAAGACGGATGATTAGCACACTAAGTGTATTCACAAGACTGAATTAAAGTCTTTATACTGAGCACATGGCAAGATAAGAAATAGCTAATGAAAAGTACATATGCTCTGTATGTCTACTCTAACGAATCCATATTTTAAGAATGGGCAATTTTGAGGCAGAGCCAAGATAGTAGCAGGAATGGACTGTTAGCTCCACTCCACAAACTTCTCCAACAGATCTAAAAAATTTACAGAACCTAAAATCCTAACAGAGAAATACAAAAAAAAAAATCAATGAGTCATTTGTCTAGGCCAGTTCAGTACTGGGAGATGGACAGGACTGGCCAAAAGCACACTTCCTTTGGAGCACTCCAGTGTCCAGGGAAAGGCTATGCCACAGGGCAAGGAAAAGGTCCCAGTACTCTGACAGTAGTCTGGAAATGCTCCAAAATGCCACAGGGAAAGCTATCTATTGGTAGATTTGTCCCCCCACCACCCAGTTCCAGGTCACAGTTTGAAGTCGATCTGAGAAGGAGTACCTGAATAGGGGAGTGGAATTCTCAAGTGAGGAGGACCTGGGTGGTTCACTGAGAAATGAGGAGGCTTAGAAGCCAGCACTACAGCAGTACGGCTACCAAAGAGGTGCAAGGCAGGGTCTCATTTAAAGATCCAGGCTACCTGCAGAGGAATAATCAAAGCAGGAACCCTAGACTACAGGGGAGTCTACAATTTTGTCACTCTGAACCAAGAAAGTTTTCCAGTTAGTTGACATGGGTACAATCCAGAAGCAGTCCACTACTGACCAGGCCTAAGTTCAGGCCAGGGAATTTGCAGAGCTCAAGCAAGGGAAGGCAACAGGAGGACTTTGCCCTGGGTTGGATCACCCTGGGAACACTGAAAGATGCTTAAAAAAACCCAACTTGTCCCTCAGATCCTGTACTAATACAATATCAATACCGTCAAAAAAAGCAAAAACAGAACCAGTTCAGACATGCCTCTAGTAGTGAAGTGGAGCCCAACCCTAATAACATAATGTAGTCAGAAACTAGGCTGGAAGGGAAAAAAGACTCCACCAAAAGGGCTATTATGGTGATTGGAATTATCAAGCTATAAAATAAAGAATAAAGCATAGCTTGGGCACAAATCTAACCAAGATTCCTGAAAGAAATGAGCAAGAGTTGAAAAAAAGTTTTAAAATGTTTTTACAAACATAATGTGAATGTAAAATGTAGAAAAGAAATGAGAGCTATGGAAGAATGGGAAAGGGAATTAACAGCTTTGACACAAGCTTGTCCAAGCAACAAACTCTCTCAGAATTAGAATGAACAAAATAGAAGCTAATGGCTCCATGAGGAAATAAGAAATGTTAAAAATAAAGTCAAAAGGCTGGGAGGAAAACAGAAGAAAATGTAAACTATCTCATAACAAAAAAGCAAGTGACATAGAAAACAAATCAATGAGAAAAAAAAATCAAGAATTATTGGACTATCTGAATTCCCTAGCCAAAAAAAGGGGCTAGAAATCAAATATTTCAAGAGCTCTCAAAAGAAAAATGCTCAGATTTCTTAGAACCAAAGGGCAAAGTAGCCAATAGTCACTTCTTGAAACTCCCCATCCTTTAGATCAAAAGAAACTCCCAGGAATATCATAACCAAAATCTAGGTCAAAGAAAAAAAATACTCAAGGAACCACAGTCAGAATTCGCCGTGATTTATCACTATAAAGTGAAGAATTTGAAATGCAATATTTATGAAAATAAAGAATATAGACCTACAAAGAATACAGAACTCCAATAAAAAATGAATTTATAAAAAAAGAAAAAATAAATTCAAAAAAATTTAACAAAAATAATGAGCCATTCTGCAATGTAGTAGTATCCCCTCAGGTCATTACAAATTGCAATCCACCACTCAGATGGTACTTAAGAGTTACTGCAGTTAACAAATTAATCATCCTTTGGCCCACCTTATAATAAGTCTCTCTAAAGTTACTGAGATTGATCCTGAGGCAATAGATATTATAGTCTGTAGCTGAGCCCAAACCTGAAGACCTAGAACTTGCACTGAGATCATGTAATTCTGAGAACGATGTCACCTTTTCAGGACAAAGTATAAGCTCTTCAACTGAAGAACTTTGCATAATATGAAAAACTCCTCTCTCCTTTTTCCATAAGGTAATATAATAAAAAGCAGGTAATATAATAAAAGCTGAATAAAACCCAAGCAATTGGGGCTAGTAGAATCAATAATAAGAGCTCCCATTTATATATTGTTTTAAGGTTTATATTTTCCTTACAACAACCTTGTAAAATAGGTGATATAAATAATTTTATCCCTATTTTACAGAGGAAGAAACATTCAGAGAATCTAAGTAACTTGCCCAGGGGCAAAAAGCCACCAAGTGTTGAAGCTTGGCTTAAATCCAGTACTTCTAACTCTGAGCCTAACACTATATTATACCACGCAGAAGACCAACTTCTAATTTCTGAATGTCTTCTAAAGGCAAATATCTCTGTATTAACCCAGAAGAGGTGGCAGAAACATAAAACTCAACAGCAAAAAATCTAAACTCAACTCATAAGAAGTCATCTATGGGTCCTTCGGGTCATAGGAAGTCAGAGCAATAGGTCTTTACTGTGGCAGATCAAACTACAGAAAAGAAAATAGGATTTTGTTGGTGGTGGTTTCAACTTTGTACTCGCTTAGTCAGCCAATAGGCAAAATATTTCTTCATTAGCTGCCAACAATGGAAGTATCATGCATGGTAAGAATCCTTCTTCCCCACCTAAAAATAAAGTAGTGAGAAAAACAGATCAGCACAAGTCTATGGAAAATGTATGTTCCTATCTGTTACAATTAAGAAATACAACTTCTGGTAGATTTATGAGCTGCTAATGATGGTGCAGAAGGAGAAGAGGAACATGAATGGGAGAAAGCAGCATCCAGAGTCAATTAATGCTAACTACTGCTCAACAAAGAACTAACCTACTAGACTGTCACAACTTTTTGATGAGAAAATAAGGGAAAAAGCAAAATTCTACAATGGACTCTAACTTGCCAGTGAGTTAATAAGAGTAGATACTGGGCTAAGAACCAGGGATATAAAGACCAGAACACACATTCTTCCATATAAAAGCTCACATTCTAAAGGTGGAGACAACATGCAAAAATTATGCTCATACAAGCTATACATATTGTAGAAGGAAGTTAAATTAGGAGGGAAGATACTGGGATAATGAGAGGTTCCCTGTAGAAGTGGGATTTGAGTCTTGAAGCAAGTAGGTAAGCCATCAAGGGAGGAGACAGCCAAAGAAGAGACAAAAAGTACAGAGATGGAGTTTCATGTTCCAGAAACAGAAGAAAAGCCAATGTCATTGAATTTAGAGTTCATAGAGAGAAATAAAGTAAGACTTGAAGTGGCAGGATGGGACCAGGGTGTGAAAGGCTTTAAAAACTAAAGAGAGTATTTAATAAATTTGATTCCAGGGCTAATAGGGAGACACTTGGAATTTATTGAGGAGAGTGACATAGGTGCTTTAGGAAGATGAATTTGGCAGCTGAGTGGAAGAGGATGGTCTGGAAACAGGAAGGCCTATTTCAATACATCAGGTGAGAGAAGATGAGGGCCTCCACTAGTGTAGTGGCCAGGTGAGAAAGGGAGGGAAGATATAGATGAAATATATGTAAATGAGAAATGTTGTAAACATAGAAATTACAAGACTAGACAACAGAAAGGATAAATGGGGCAATAATCACAAAAGTGGGGGTATAGAGAATACTAACTGGATTGCATAACTGGATGATTAGAAGGATGGTAACAATAATGGAGAAGTCAAAAAAGAGAAAGGAGGAAAAGATAATGAGTTTAGTTTTGGACATGTTCAGGATATTTACAGGACATTCGGTATGAAACTATCAATAAAACAGAGGTCAGCGCTGGATAAATGGATCTCAGAATCATTTACAAAGAGATGATAATTAAATCCATGCGAGTTAATTAAATGATCAAGCAAGGTAACATAAAGTAAGACAGAAAGGCCAAGGGCAGATCCTGGTGGGGAATACCCATGATTAGTGATCATAAGTAAGAAGATCCAGCAAAGGAGGCTGAGAAGGAGCAGTCAGACAGGTAGGAGAACTGGAGAGAACAGTGTCACTAAACCCTGGAAAGTAGAGAGAATCCAGAAGAGAGTGATCAAAAGAGTCAAAGATTACAGAGAAGTCAAGAAAGTGAGAAGAGAGGAAGCAGAAGCACAGTTTCTAGACAGTATTTTCAAGCTAGTGGAGTTGGTTGGATTGACTGAAGGTTTTTTAAGGACAAGGGAATCATGAGTTTATTTGTAGGCAGCCAGGAAGTAGCCAGTGGACTGGATGAGACTGAAAATTAGTGAGAAAGTAGGGAGAGAAAGAGATGTTCTGTTGAAGAAGGTAGGATGGAACAGGATCAAGGCAAGAAAAGAGTCACCTCTTCATATGAGAAAGGATCAGGTTCCCATAGCAAGTAAGGGAGAAAGGATCTGAATCTAGGTTTTTCTAAGATTTCTTATGAATGATACCTGCAAAGAGTCAATGGGAGGAAACTAACCTTTCAAAAAATTTTCAAATATAGAAAGGGATCTATCTCTTATTTGAGGTAGTATCTCAGTCTCTGAGATCTTGTCCAATTTTTATGACTAGATGATCACTCTAACAAATCTAAATTGTTCTGACATTTGCAGAGCAAAGGTCATTCTCTTTTGCAGAGGAAAAAGCAAAATCAGAACAGGATAGCTCTGTCAGTTAACATTGGTCTAGTCACTTTTAGACCCCCCCACACACACACATTTTTTGAAAACCCTTTTTATTGGCCTTAACTTCCCTCACTGATCTAATCTGGAACTTCAGCATTCCTGACATTATTTCTAGAACTGTGCCATGTTCTTACATTTATCCTCTTTTATCTAGCCTTGCTTAGCTCTTTAATTCATTTTTAAAATTCAGGTTGGAAAATCCACATTGGAGCATGTCTCTTCAGAAAAACTGTCCAGTGTGGAAATGCATCTAACTTAACAGAGAAACAGGTAGGGATAAAAAGAGGTAGCGTTAAAAGGGAAAAGGGAGGGAATAATCATAAACAAAACAAATTTAGCCATTTTGGAAGGAAGATTAAAAAAGGAGAGAAACAAACAAAAGAACTAGAATCTAAGGGGGTGAAGTGCCAATCAATTTAGGAATGATTGATGTTATATATCATCAAATTGTGTTATGTATGTATGATAGAATACTATTGTGCTCTAACAAATAACAAGACAATTGCAGATTCCTGGGTACTATGAACTATATAGCAGAGTGAAATGAATAGTTGATACTACATCAGCATCACTGTAAAGATCAGCAAAGATTGAGAGTTCTGAACAATGCATCTCTTCAGAGGGCCTCTGCTAAAGCATGTTATAGAAATGATGCACTCAGACATATACGTTTGGATATGGTTACACTGTGTGTAGATTGGTTTTTCTTTACTAAGTTTATTTCTAAAAAGAGGGGTTTTTTTCCTCTTCTTAATCAGTAGAAGACCTTGAAGGGGAGGAGTTAGACATAGGGTTGCCAAAAAAGGAAGATTACTAAAAGTGTTTTAAATACACAGAAGAGAAATGCAGAAATGAACTATTCACATGTTGCATATTAAAAATGTTAAAGATGCAAAAAGTTGCAAAGTTTATTTAATGTCAGTAAACTTAGTTATTTTGCTTTATCTCAAGTAATTTATATATCACTGTATATACTGGTATATTCCCCCAGTAGACTGTAAGCTTCTTGAGACTAGGAACTTTTAAAATTTTGTCTTTATAACCTTGTAGTAAGTAGTTAATAAATGCCTATTGGATTGAATTTAACCCAGCCCAGAATCCTCACTTGGTGATTCTAATTTTTGTTGATCTTTTGATCTGAAGTCTTTCTGCGCTAAGTTGAAACCTGCTGTCATCAGTACAGAGTACTAGATTTTGAGTCATAGAATGTGGGTTCAAATTGGTCTTCAGATGAAGGGGTTAAACTAGATGATTGCTTTTTTTTATTATTTAAGGCAGTGGGGTTAAGTGACTTGCCCAAGATCACATAGCTAGGCAATTATTATGTGTCTGAGGCCAGATCTGAACTCAGGTCCTCCTGACTCCAGAGCCAATGCTCTATCCACTGTGCCACCTAGCTGCCCCCTAGATGATTTCTAAGATCTCTTCTACCTTTAAATTTTTGATCTTTTGAGATTTAGTGCTTCTTCTTTTGGAAAAACCAGATTTTGATGCTAGTAGGGAACACTTCTCTCTCTCTCTAAGCCTGAGGCCCAGTACCCCTAGTAAGTTTTTGGTGGGCAACTGGGTGACTCAGTAGATAGAAGGCTCAGTCTGGAGTCAGAAAGACCTGATTTCACATGTAACCTTAGACACTAGCTGTGAAGTGACTGGGCAAGTCACTTCACCTCTGTTTGACTTTAGAAGGAAATGGCAAACCACTCCAATATTTTTGTTAAGAAAATCCCATGAATAGTACATGTGTGTGACTCACAGAGTCACAAAGAGTTAGACAACTTAATAACAACAAGAAGTTTTAGATAGAGTCAGGACTGGAAAAATACTTAGCACTTATATGACTCTTTAAGGTTTGCAGAGCACTTTACATTTTATTCCTCAAGGTGGCAGGTACTAATATTATCTCTACAGATGAAGAAATTGAGGCAGACAGATTAAGTGGCTTTGCCCAAGTGTCTTGAGACCAAGTGTGAAGTTAGGCCTTTGTGACACCAGGTCCAGTGTTCTCTCCACTGCCACCTCATTACCTTAGAGAGTTGTTCACCCCTTACCAATCCCTGTCCCTACAATCTCTCTTCTTGGTTTCTATTGGATTCCACTAATGTTAGCTAATTTCAACTGGCTTTTAAGTCATTCCTCCCTTCTTCTCTGGCTGACTTTGATACTTTTCACAGCCTGAATTTCAAACTTTCTCTTTTCGTATCATATCCCTCATCCACACTCTCATAAGAGAATTTTGCCTCCTACTTTACAAAAAAAGTGAAAAACCAACTATCCTATAACCCCTCTTCTCCACCTTCCACACAGCAATGGCATTTATCTATTCAAAGCTTATTAGAGAGGCAGCTAGGTGCCAAAAACAGAACTTTTAAAGTAGTGGCCTGATCCTTCCTTCCCATCTATCCTCCTGGGAGCCTGATCACCCAGAGATTGAGGTGTGGAAGGATATTCTAGTCCCAGCTCTTTTCTTTACCTTGGAACAACTTATTTCTCTTTTCTGGACCTCAGTTTCCTCATAAGCAAAATCATGGAGGGCACGATCATTTTAAGTGTCTGAGGTCAAATTTGAACTCAGGTCCTCCTGACTCCAGGACCAGTGCTCTATCCTTTGTGCCACCTAGCCACCCCCACCCCCCGCCGTGGGTTTTTTAAAACACAATTGAAGAAAATGCTAAATTTCAATTAGAGGTTAGTGGAAAATAAAGATGTAATTTTTTTTCTCTGTTCCAAGTTCATGAACAGCTGTACAGGGCAGAGCATTAATTTTTTAGCAGCCATTTTACCAAATCACAAGGGAACTAACTAGAAAAGTTTATTAGATGTTTTTTTTAAAGATCCTGATGATTGTGACCCCAAACAAAACCACACAGCATATATATAGTCCATCTGTCTACATCCAGGCCTTACTGAGAATTGGGAAGTAGCTTGGTGAAAGAGTCCCTAATGTCATGGGAAGGAAATCCTGACAAAGTAGTTCAAAGGTAAGGTAGGTAGGATCTCAATCTAAAAATAAGTCAGCTTAGGAGAAATAGGAGATATCAGAATGAAATCCTGAAAATACAAAAAGGGCAACAATTGCAGGGAGTAAGGAACAAAGAGAACTGTAAATGTAGAACTTGGGTGGAGATGTAAATTGACTAGAAGTAGAGAATTATGATTGTAACAGAAACAATTGTAATCTTAAAAGATGCTTGGGTGGAGGCCCTCCTCATTCTTGATGTACCATAGATTCATTGTTTAATGTAAAATTTGTATCCTGATCTCCTTAAGGCTTTACCCTCTACCTAATTCCAGGTCCAGTATAGGGGAAGGGAGTTCACCTATTGCCCTCTGGAAGAGAGGCAAGACATAAAAACCTAAGCTGGACTCCAGCTTAGAGCCACAGTTCATCTCTACCAACCTGTGGCCCAGACAATGCGCTTGGCTGTTCTTTTCTCTCTCTCTCCCCCCCCCCTCCTCCATCCCTAGCCCTTACTATGTCTTGTAACCTTTTTAATAAATTTTTGTTTTATTTCCACCCTTGCTTTCCCAAGGATGGAATAATGATCCTCATAGGTAGAATCGAACTCAAGTAGCCAGCAGCTACAATCTGGTATCCTTTTCTCTCTAGCCTTCTACTTTTCTGAATTAGGATTTTGAGCCAAGGCCAGGTTCCACCTCCTACTGCACTGCTTTGCCACCTGAGTTCTTGCTCTAACTGTCCCCTCCTGGGACCTTTGAGGTTCTGAATGAAGGATATTCAGGACTCTGTGGCATCTTAGGAGAGGATGCTAGGGACTTGAGAACATTGGAATATCCCAATATGAACTCCACTTATGTGACTTGCTGTGCTATCTCACTGATTCCTGCTGCTCCCTAGAACTGAAAAAGAACTAACTAAAAGAGGGGGAAACAGCTAAATCTAGTTTCACAAGGTCAAATATTCTCGGTCCTGTGTCACTAGAAATACGCACAGAAACACCCAAAGACAAATGTCTTTTTCTTTTTTTAGGTTTTTGCAAGGCAAGCAGGGTTAAGTAGCTTGCCCAAGGCCACACAGCTAGGTAATTATTAAGTGTCTGAGGCCAGATTTGAAGCCAGGTACTCCTGACTCCAGGGCTGGTGCTTTATCCACTATACCACCTAGTGGCCCGACAAGTGTCTTTGCTTTCATAAAATATAACTATATCATAAGCATTGCTTGTTCCCAAGTAATTTGCACATAATTACACATCATTATCTGAAGTAGAAAGTACTAACCAACCAAGATAAATCAAGACATGCCCTGAAGTCAAGAACAATCTCCTAGAAGTCAGGTCTCCTTATACATTTCCCTCCCCCTCCACCCCCACCCCCACGGAATTGAAGACATTTAAACATATATCAGTGTAAAAAAGAGACAGGAAATCCAGAAGCAAAATCATTAGTATATCAGTTATTCTGCAACAAAGGCTCAGAGACAAAATTCCATTTTTGTTTTTTTTTAATGTTAACAATGACTGCATCTTCCCCAAATATATAACATCTCTTTCCCAATGAACTCTATAAGCTATATTTAGTGTGGGTAAAGGGCCCAGGAGTTATTCAAAAAGATCAGTGTTACTTCCTTATGTGAAAGAAGACTGCCTTTGGCAACTTCTAAATGGGATTTCAACAGCAATTTCCTCAAGATTCAGTAACCAACCCTAATGGATCCCAATCTTATTATTAAATGATTTTTGATTTACCCATTCCCTCAACCAAGTCAAAAAATAAAGTCACCAGAAATACAGGTCAAGAACAGCAAGAAAGAAAATGTGTTAAATTTGGAATTTACATTGAAGGAAAGAAAACAAACAAACAAAATCCACATTTTTTTCCACTGACTCAGTCTTGGCCAGATGTCTTCCTTCATTCATGTACTTGTTCCTTCCCTCTCTCTAATCACTTAGGGAAAAATAAAGCCTCAAAGCAGAATCAATTACATCCAACAATTTCCAGAACTCAGATGAGGTCACTGTTCATATAATTACTTGATATTTCCTGTCAAACCAAACTCCACCTGCCCTACTGAGGCCTAACCTATGACAATACAAATGTTAACATAGCCCAAATATTACCACCATACAATTATAGCGTACTTTATCCTTAGAGAGAATAAAACCAGGCCTGGAAGAAATCTGAGAGATCAGATTTCTCTCATTTTACAGATGAATAAACTGAGATGCTGAGAGGTCAAGGGTCTTGCCTAAGATCAATATATCAAGTTAGGAACAAAGCTTGGACTCAAGTCCCAAGTCTCCATGTTCTGGTTGTGGATCTGGTATTCTTTCTATTTCAGGACAGCTTTTCAAAGCACTTTAACATCAATTATCTCATCTGTAAAACAGATAAGGCAAGATTATCCTCTTTTAAGAGGTGAGGAAGTGACTTGCCTAAGGTCACATGACTTATCAGTAGCAAAGCCTAAATGGTATTCTTTCTTTTTAGTGGTTCATTTTGATGCCTTTTGTTTTCCAGTGTCCTTTTTTACCACTTTATATTTTTTCCAATAAAACAGACCAAGTCTCAGCATAAATATAACAATAAATTGCCATTCAGCATATCCAATAACAAGCATTAATGATGTGATCACGTGAAGAGCACTATGGTATAGATGCCAGGGTACAAGTCTGAAATACTCATTACTCCTTTTGTAAAATGAGATGCTTGAGAATTATTCTCTTCTAGTAACAAAGCACAACCTAAGTGTATGGTGGTAACAACTGTCATGTTATGTTAGCATGCAACTCTCTTAAAGATCTTACATTCCTGGATTCCAGTTGGGTCTCACTAGGATAGAGTTCCTTTTCTAAAAGAACTCAAGAGTCTAACAGATGGAAAAGACTCAATAGAAATAATGATTATACACATTACATGTTAAAGTCATTAAAGTTTGCAAAATAAGAGATCTGAATGGAAAAGATTCAAGGGCTTAAGGGAAAGAAGGAAGTTTTAAGAAGACTTTAAATTGAAATTCAACAAGCACAGGACCAGTCCTAACAGAACCAACAGTTGACTTCTCTGAGCAACTCAGCACTTTTGGGCTTGGGTGAGCTGACCAGCCCTCCTCTCCCTATGACTATAGTAGACCAGTTTTTCCAGGTACACACTGTTCTTGGCAGAGCACAGTTCCTACTTATCTAGATCTCATTCTCAGAAGCATCATGTTTCATTGGAAAATGATTTTACCAGGAATATGCTCCTCCTTCAATACCTTTCCTCCTTAAATCCTTCCTTTTCCCCAACTTTCCCAGAGCTCCCCTCTCTTCCCAGTCACCAAGGCTCATTCCTCCATCTTCAGATGTATTGTATATCTTAATAACAGTGATTAACCAGGTTTAGTGTTGTGAAGTGGGGGGAGGGAGCAAATTCCATTGCCTGTTTCAAAGAGTGTTTTGTAATACAAAATGAATTGAATTAAAACTATTTTATAACAAACACCTCACTCCTGATCATCCCAGAAATCCAATCTGGTGTCAAATCTTGTTTTTACCTTTAAATCATCTCTCTTATACATCCTTCTCTTCACTCAGACTCATCACTCTTCTACAGATCCTTATCACCCCTTCCTTAAGTTTTTCCTCACTCCTATCCAATTCCACTTAGCTGCCAAAGCTCAGGACTGACCCTTGTCAGGCCCTGGCCCTTCCCTCCTTATTTAATCAATTCCAATGGTCCTCTCTAAATTCTAGGATCAAATCTAGAAAACTACAAAGCTCTCTCTCTCTTCTTTCTCCTCTCCCTCTATGCTCCAGTGGGAACCACTGGCTTGTCCTCTACCATGATGCTAGAGCTCCATGCTGTCTCTCACCTGGAGCAGCAAAGGGTCTGGCGCCCAGCAGGTCTAAATCAAGGTCATTTCCTCTCTTCTTCCCTCTCAAATCGCCTCCCACTAGCACTGTACATGTCTCACATGTGCAGTTATTGGCTACTCTCTCTCCCATTAGAGTGGGAGCTCCTAGAGGGTAAAACCAGTTTTGTACATAAAGCCATTGAGGTTTGTTAACTGGCTGACTCTGGGAAAACCAGACAGTCTGAGTTCAAGAAATTCACCTTCTGACCAGGAAACAAATAAGTTCAGTATGAAAGGCCACAGGAAGAGAAGAGACACATACTCCTGGGAAGGTGAGGGATGACTTTATGGAAGAGATGATATCTCAGTGGAGCCTTGAATTCACTTTTCAATTCAAGAAATATCTATAATGCACCTCTTCAGTCTTTGGCACATGCTAAGCCCTAGGGATACAAATAAGAAAAATAATTTCTGTCTCAGGCGACATCACCCAAAAGGAAAGTGAAAGGCTGAGGGAGAGGGCACACCTGGGGAAGCTGGCCCAAGGTCCTAGAGCTAATGTCAGAAAATGGAGAGTCACTGCAACATGAGGAGCCCTCTTTAAAGAAGCTTGTTATTTCCTCCCTCCAGCCCTCTGATCCAAGTGAAGAGGTGGCTGAAGGATTAAGGATCAAGGAGAATCAAGGCAGAAGGCAATCAGCATAGTGAAGAGATTTTGGGATGTTCTCTGGAATGGAAAACAAGCCAAGTCTTCCTTGAAGATAACAAGGATGTTGAGAAGCAAAGGGAGAGTGGCCTGAGAGCTATGAAGGGAGAGCCTTCAAATGAAGGGAAGAATGCCCATTTGGGAGGTAGTGATAAAAGAGAAATCAGTTCTGTTGACCATGTTGAGTCTGAGATGCCTAAGAGAATGAGATAAAGATGTTAAAGTGGAGAGATCAGGATTGGACAATTCACCTGGAGTTCTCTGGATGGATAGATGGAAGACAAATTTAACAGGTGCTATTCTGAGCTAAGTGCTTTACCAATATTACTTCATTTGATCCTCATATTATCATCCCCACTAAAGAGAAGGTAGTTGAGGAAACTGAGACAGTGTCCCCTAACTAGTCTGAATAGAATAGAATTCAGTTCTATCCAATGCGCCTGCACTGCCTCAGTAGAGATGATACATTAACTCATGGCAAACAGATGAAATCACCAAAGAATAGAAGGAAGAGAGAAAAAGAGTTTTGGGGGACTTCTATGCTGGGGGATGGGAGGAAGGAAAAAAGGAAGCTGCATAATGACTCAGTCAAAGAGGCAGGAGATTAAGTAGAGGAAAACAGAACCAGGAGTGAATGTGAATATAACTTACAACACATGCATGGCCAAAAATTTGCTATTTCAGAAACTTCATCAGTGACAATACCACCAAGTCAGAAGAAAGTGGTCTTGTTGTTGTTAATACATGCACACTGAAATCTGCTGCATGCACCCCACAGCAACCTCTCCTGATTAATTCTGCATAAGTGAAGATGTGACAAACTTAACCTCATGCAAGTTACTTTTACTTGAACTGAAGCGTTTTCTAACACTTTAGCACCAGGAGAACCCAGGAGAAAGATTCCAGTAACAGTATAAGGCAAGGATCTAGTATGGGGAAATATAAAGAAGACTGTACCAGGGCTGCGGAAAACTGGATTCTCCCCCACCCAGGGCCGGGAGTATCAGTTGGACCCACTACCTGTGTGACCCTGGACTAGTCCCTTCCTCTCTAGGCTTCAGTTTTCTCTTCTATAAAAGAGCATATAAAATTCCTTTCAAATTTAAAATTTTAAAAGGATTATCTGAGCCACAGCACTTTTGAGTAAGTCCTTGGGAGCAATCAGAAGTCAGATCAGCCCTCAAAAAGAGCCCTTAACTTGTAAACAGAAAACTGTCTTGATATGACAAAATATGCTGATTAGGTCTCTAAAGTTGGGAAAGACCTACTTTAAGTGCTGCTCTAAAGTCACAGCTGGGGCTAAAAATAGGCATCTGGACTATGGGACAGAAGAGGGACGACCAAGTAGGGGGGTGGGAAGAAATGTTCAACTCAGACTATGCCAAGCCTAGTCAACTCAAGTCTTAAGCTCTCCTGTCATATCTCCTCAATTCAGTCTACAGAATGGTCATTTGTGAGAACACAAGTGATACCAATGGGGTACTAGGTACAAAAAAGTTAGAAATAATGATGTAAATTCAGATTTGTGTTAATGATGATAACATAATTTAGGTAGTTTGAATGCTCCTTAGCCAACTTTAAAATACACTAATTCCCAGAGCAGCTAAGTGATGTAGTGGATGGAACACTGGCCTTGGTTTCAGGAGAACAGGAGTTTGAATCCAGCCTCAGTCACTTGATGCTTTACTAGCTGTGTAACCTTGGACAAGTCACTTAACCCTGCTCACCTTACATCCAGGACCATCTCCAGTCCTGATTCATATCTGGCCACTGGGCCCAGATGGCTCTGAAGGAAAAAGTGAAGGTGATTTAGCACAGCCCCCCTCATTCAACTCCAATTCACATGCTTGTCATGTCATCACTTCCCTGATGTCATGGTTTTCTTTGCAAATTTAAGACTAACATTAATACTAATTCCCAATCAGCTAATTAGCTGGGCATTTATTTATTAAGCTTCTACCATTTGCTTGGTGCTGAGGTCACAAGGATAAAACTGAAACAGTCCTTGTCCTCAAATATTGAGGACAATTTATTTAATCATTTCAGTCAAGTCCAACTCTCGGTGAACCCTTTGGGGGTTTTCTTGGCAAAGATACTAGAGTGGTTTGCCATGTCCTCCAGCTCATTTTACAGAAGAGGAAACGGAGGCAAGCAAGGTGAAATGCCTTGTCCAGATTCACAAAGCTAAGAAGTAACTGAAGTAAGATTTGAACTCAAAAAGAAGAGTCTTCCTGACTCCCCTGTACCACTGCTGCTCTATTTGGGGGCCAGACAAGTGCAAATAGAAGTATCTCTAACAGTCCAGAACCAAAGGCCTTGTTAAGTTCCTGCACACTCCATCTCCTTCACTGGGACGATTCACTGAGCAGAGCTGTCTTGGTGGAAGATTAAGGCTGACTTACCACTCTTACCAGTTAGGACTCCCCCTCCTCGACTCCCCTCTAGTCCAGGAATAATTAAATCAACATTATCATAGCTAATGTAAATCATAGGATAATCTAGTGCCCTCACAGGGGTGTTGTGAAGATTAAATAAGATAGTATTTGTAAAGCTCTAAGTACAGTGCCCTGCTAAATAAATGCCCCTCTCCCAATTCCCAATTAAAAGTCCTTGAGTTTCTGGGGGAGTAGACTGCCTAGGTCAAAGCTCCTTTCCTTTGCCACTACTCCCAATGCCCTCACCCTCATCCTTCTATGAGCCTACTCCACTCTACCCTACCATTCCATTGTTCCCTTGGAACTACCATTTTTACCTTAACAAACTGATTTTTCTATTAGAATGTGCTCATTCCTGCACATTTGTATGCTTCATTTTCTAGGTACGTATTGTTTCCTCCCCTGTTTTCCTTTAATATTTGTGTTCCCAGTATCCAATTCATAGTACATAATAGGGGCTTCATATATGCTTGCTGAATTGAACTGAAGTTCATAGACAAATTCTATGTAAAAGTAAACATTAGAAGCAGGAAATGGTAGGAATATAGCAATACAGCAGCCTCAGCAAAAGTCTTGGGTCAGAAACGCATGAGACTGAGATGGCATGTGCAGGAAGTGACAAGAGTCTGAGAGGCAGAGAGCAACCTGTACAAAGGCCCAAAGACATGGAGAAAATGGCCCAGTGTTGGGGGCGGGGGGCTTATTTTACTGTGCTTCCAGAAACTGGGGATGCCAAGTACCAGCAGCTCAGGCCAAGAAGCCAGAGCCAGACTGGAGTATACTAGCTCTACCTATGCACAAGTTAGTCAGGAAAGGGACAGACCCTGCTTGCTAACAGAGCACTACTTAAAAAAAGAAACTTTTTTCTTAAGGTTTTTGCAAGGCAAATGGGGTTAAGTGGCTTGCCCAAGGCCACACAGCTAAGTTAATTATTAAGTGTCTGAGGCCGGATTTGAACTCAGGTACACCTGACTCCAGGGCCAGTGCTCTATCCACTGTGCCACCTAGCCACCCCCAAAAAGAAACTCTTATATATGTCATATAATATATACACATGACTATAACATTATTATATCCTCATTTTATAGATGGAGAAGCTAAGAAAAAGAAACTGAATGTCTTAAGGGGCAATCATGAGTTAGCACACAGAAGGCAATAAAATATAATTAAAAAGTTCAGTCAGTGAGGACTCAGAAACCTGGGCTGAGTCTTACTTCCGCCCTTACTAATTCTGGGGAATGCTGGATAGTCATTTCTCCTCTTTAACCACTCACTTTTATTTATGTTTTAAGGTTCAAAGTGCTTCCTACCTCTCCATTCCTCCCTCATCTTGCCAGTCTTCTCATTACATATATACCCTGTCCATCATGTGCTCAGCATCATGGTGACACCTACATGCTGGTAGCTCCTCAAAGAGGTGCTTCACATCTTAGTCCCCAGGCCTGGCATGTCTCCTAACCGCCCTCTTGACTTCTCCAGCTTCCTTTGTCCCCCCTTCTATGCTGCCACTGTCTATCAAAAGTGAATCCCAATGCCTCTTAATTCTAGGGCCTTTCCCCTATTGTTTATTAGCTATCTGTCCTGCACAGAGTTTGCTGGTCTCTTCCACTAAATAGACCGTGAGCTCTTTGAAGGTCATATTTTTAATGATATGATTTCATTTCTTATGTCATAACAACAACTTAGTACAGGACTTGTCTTCATATTTAATTTGCTTTTCCTTGTATCCTCAGTGCTCACCATAGCACCTGGACACAGTAGGCACTTCATAAGTCCTTCATGACAGCCTGTTAAACAAAGTATGAAGACACTAACAATAGTGTATTATGGTTTTCAAAGACTGAATCTGTTTCCTCTTCTGTGAAGTAACCCTACCAAACTCACAAGGCTGTTGTGAGGTTCATATGAAATAATTTGTGGATGTTTTATAAATTATAAGATACAATAGAAATGTAAGAAATTATTGCTATTCTCTCCCACTGAAGTCCTACTCTGATGCTTTACAAAGATAGTCAAGATCTGGCAGGACCACAAAGCTACAAAAAAGCTTCAAGCACTAATTTTGCATTCAGTTTTGATTGACTAAACATGTTTGTAATGAATTTAGTTTATTTTGTGTTCTCAACTGGCAAGAGGGAGGGTTAATTAAAAGATAGAAGTAAATATACATATATGGTAGAGATATTATATATATTTGAACTTCTTTAATAGAAATACAAATAATTCAGAGCAATGAAGAAAATGATTCATTTAACCAGTAATGATCTGATAAGTTAACTGTTTGTTTTTAAGATATAGCAATTATCTAAAAGTGTTCATCTGTAAATCAATAATTATTCTAGATTTTTAAGTTTTCCCCTAATTTTGAAAAGGTCCATTTTTCCCTCTTATCTTTATCTATCCCAAGTTAAAGAAATTTTAGGAGAAATCCTACAGAATAGGTAAAGCTTTTCAAGTTAACAAATAAATGGTCCATGGTGCTTGGGAATTCCAAAGGTCAATAATTGATGGCAGTGAGGGATAATCCATTTTTTAAGAAAGAAAGTTATCGGGCAATAGGTACTCTCAGGAAAAATGTGTCACAGAAATGGAACTGGCAGGAGAAAAAAAATATTCAGTATTTTCATTTTCACATCAGAAATATTATCATCAACCTCTGGTCATTAACCTAGACTATAAGCAGTATGAAGGCAGAGTCGGATGAATGAGGGCAATTTCTGCTGACAGATGGGAACAACTAGTTAGTTATCTAAAGCCAATAACTGGTAGGTCTGAATGGGATCCTTCTTCTCCAGATATTATTAACATGCTTCTATCCTGATTCACAGCCTTATCTATGGTCTTTATGTTCAAAGGAGTAGAGTAATTTGGAGATGGGTGAAACAGCAGAGTGTTTCTGTTCAGCACACACTGGCATATTTTGTTCACAGTAGGAGATAAGAACAAGAAACATTCTTATAGTTCAAACCTGAATTCCCACACTGGGGCTGCTGCTTTCACTTTCTGATCTCGACAGAATTACACCAAGAAAATATATTTTTTTCTTCACCGTTCAGGAAACTAACAAGACTTCATATGGTACTGCCATTCTGGCAGCTAAGTGGCAGAAACTCTCCATAACACCTTGCTATGGCCTTTCCCAGTAGACTGATCTGTGAAACAAAATCTATAACATGAAATATTAATCAATAAATTTGTCTCTAAACACCAAAAAAAAATTTTCTAAATACTTCAGCCTTAAATGTAGACTATGTGAAGTAAAGAGGGGGAGGGGAGAGGGAAGCTTAAATTTCCTCTGTGGTCTTGGATCTTGCAGTACAAACACGCAGCAAGCCAACTCACATTCCCTTATACTTCTGATTAGCAGCTGGGTTCCAGGTCATGGTCTTGGGATCAGTTCTAATCCAAGACCTTCTAGTGTCCGCTTCATTCCCCATTATGCATTTATTCTGAATTCTGTACCTCAGTGCAGTCTGCTCTTCAACATGCAGCAGTAGAGGGCAGGCCATTAACCTCGGAAAAGCTTCACTTCCATAAATTAAGCCAAAGGTCCAAATCTCCAGATCTTCCCAAAGGAACAGGGTTTCCCCAAGAACTTTATATTAAGTCTACATTTGTGCAGTAACTGCCTCAGGCAGCTCTATTCATCAAGGCTGCAAAAACTATCAGTCAGTAATGTTTGTAACCTCCAAGTTATTTCACAGTAATACTGTGATGGAAGTTCACAGAGCAGTCACTGAAGGTCATCAATTAAATACAAAGACAAGTCCTGTACTAAATTGTTGTTACAACATAAGAAATGAAATATCATTAAAAATATGGAAACAACAATTAGAAAATGGGGGGGGGGGGGGGCGCAGAGCCAGGATGGCGACATGAAGGGATCCAGTCTTAGGAGCTCTCTGATAAAAACTCATAAACTAATGACTCTAACTAAACTTTCGAGAGACAGAACCCACAAAGGGACCCAGTGAGGCAGTTGTCCTACTCAAGGTAACCTGGAAAAGAGCAGAAAGGCTCTGCTCCCCGGGGGTCAGAGGGGCGGCCCACCAGAGGGGTGGCCCGACAGAGCGAAAGAACTTCAGCCTCCCGGAGGCAGCCCCAGGGCGCTGGGAGCCCCAGCTCACAGCAGCAGGGGAGTCTTCTGAGCTGCACCCCAGGGAGCACCGGCACAAAGTGGGGGAACAGTGGGGGGGGGGAACCTCTGCCAGAACGAGCACGTGGAGTCCAGCCCTCAGGGCACACAGCCAGCAGCTTGGTCTTTCCCCAGCCCTGATCCAGGAAACAGAAGCAGGCTGAGCCAGTAAGCAGGAGCCTCCAGGGCATGAGCCCATGGAGCTGAGGGAAGGGAGTGAAGAGACAGAGAGACTGCCAAGCTCTGTCCTCTGCCCCTGGAACAGGACTCTGGGGCTCTGACCACATTCAGATCCTGATTGCAGTCTAGGCCCCCCCATAGAACAGGGCGCCCTCACCTTGGCCCTGTGGCAGAGTGGGGCACTTATGGTCATTCACAGACCAGGAGGGAGGACAGAACCTCACACACTGAGACCCTTGTGGGAGTGTCCCAAAAGCTCAGGAAGCACCCCAAAAAACAGGCTTAGGCTCGGAAAATGAACAAGCAAAGAAACAAGAGGAAGACCATTGAGAAATATTGTGCAAATGAGCCCAAGAAGGATCAAAACACTTAGTCTGAAGATGAGGAAGCACAAGCTCCTGCATCTAAAGACTCCAAGAAAAACAGAAATTGGGCTCAGGCTATGATAGAGCTCAAAAAAGACTTTGAAAATCAAATGAGGGAGTTGGAAGAAAAACTGGGAAAAGAATGGAGAGAGATGCAGGAAAAACATGAAAATGAAGTCAGCAGCTTAGTCAAGGAAATCCAAAAAAATGCTGAAGAAAATAGCATGCTAAAAACCAGCTTAGGTCAAATGGATAAAACAGTTCAAAAAGTTATTGAGAAGAATGCTTTAAAAAGCAAAACTGGCCACATGGAAAAAGAGATAAGAAAACTCTGAGGAGAACAAATCCTTCAGACAAAGAATAGAATTCAGGGAGATTGATGAATTTACCAGAAATCAGGAATCAATACTTCAAAACCAAAAAAATGAAAAATTAGAAGAAAATGTGAAATATCTCACTAAAAAACAGACTTAGGAAAGATAATTTAAAAATTATTGGAATACTTGAAAGTCATGATCAGAAAAAGAGCCTTGACATCATTTTCAAAGAATTACTACAGGAAAATTGCCCTGATATTCTAGAAGCAGAGGGCAAAATAGAAATGGAGAGAATCCACCGATCCCCCCGAGAAAGAGATCCCAAAAAACCAACACCTAGGAATATTATAGCAAGTTCCAGAACTCCCAAGTCAAAGAGAAAATATTACAAGCAGCCAGAAGGACACAGTTCAGATATCATGGAGCTGTAGTCAGAATCACACAGGACTTAGCAGCAGCTACAATGGAAGCTCGTAGGGCTTGGAATATAATATACCAGAAGGCAAAAGAGCTTAGAATGCAGCCAAGAATGAACTACCCAGCAAGGCTGAATGTCCTCTTCCAGGGAAAAAGATGGACTTTCAATGAACCAGGGGAATTTCAAAGGTTCCTGTTGGAATGGCCAGAGCTGAACAGAAGGTTTGATCTTCAGATACAGGACTCAGGTGAAGCATGGAGATTGGAGGAGAGGGGGGGAAATATGAGGGACTTAATGAGGATGAACTGCATGTATAGAAAAATGATACTGATAATATTCATAAGAACCATCTCAGTTAATAGAGCAGGTAGAGGGAGCTTTTATAGTTGAAGCACAGGAGAAAGCTGAATTCAAAGATAAAATATGGTGTAAAAATGGAGTCAATAGGGAAAAAAGGGGAAATGGAATGGGAGAAAGAAAAAGGAGAGGGGGAATAGTCCAAGATATTTCACATAATAAGATTTTTTTTATTACAATGAGCTATTGCAATGATATGGAAGGGGGGAGGCAAGGGGGAATGAGGGAACCTTTGCTCTCAGCAGAGGTGGCTAGGAGAGGAAACAGCAGATATACTCAATGGGGTATAGACGTCTGGAGTAAGAAGTGGGGGGGAGCAGGGGGAAGGGGTGGGGATGTGAATAAAGTAGGAGAGGATGGACCATGGGGGGAGAGTGGTCAGATATAACACATTTTCTTTTTTACTTCTTGCAAGGGGCTGGGATTGGAAGGCCTGCCCAGGACCATAGGGCCAGGTGGATTCTGGGCCTAAGGGGTGGTATGGGGGCTCAGGGCTTCTTGGCCCCAGGACCAGGGATCTGTCTGCTGCGCCACTCAGCGACCCTACAGCAGAGTCAGAGTGAAAGGAGAGAGAAAATATAGTACATGGTAGTGGAGAAATAAGAAAGGAGGGAGTTGCAATCAGCAATGGCAACGTTGGAAAAATATGGAAGTAACTTTTGTGATGGACTTATCATAAAGAATGTGATCCACCCATGACAGAGTTGTTGGTGTTGGAACAAAGACTGAAGCACATTTTTTGTTATTATTATTTGGGGGAGGGTGCAGGGCAAGTGGGGCTGGATGGCCTGCCTGGGGCCACATAGCAGGGTGATGTTTGGGTGTCTGGGGCTGGATTTGGACCCAGGTGCTCCTGGCTCAAGGGCCAATGCTCTGTCTGCCACCTAGCCACCCCTACTATTATTACTATTTTATTTTATTTTGGGTCTTTTTTTTTCCTTCTTTTTGGTTTTTGCAGGGTAGTGGGGATCGGGTGGCTTGCATGTCACATGGCTGGGTGATTATTGGGTTTACGAGGCTGGATATGGACTCGGGTGCTCGTGGCTCCAGGGCTGGTGCTTCGTCCATTGCGCCACCTGGCCATACCTACAATTATTACTATTATTCTTTTTTATTTTAATTTTTTTTCTCTCCCCTTTACTTTTTTCGCCCAAGCAAGTCTATCTATATTCATGGGGGGAGGGGTATTTTGTTTACTTGTAAACAAGAATATTTTATTAATGTAAAAAAAATTTGTACAAAATGAGAATAAAAAATAAATTAAAAAATATGGAAACAGCAGGAAGAATGGGAAGTTATTTCCTGGGTAGATAAAGACTTCACAAAATTCATAAGACTATGGTCATGGTAATTACCTTAAAAGTTTAATCAGAATCGCTATGGGGGTCATCATATAGGACCAAGAACAGGCACAATAAAGAAAAGACATAATTCTTCAGGAAATAGATTTGTAAGACTAAGCGGGAATTCCTACTACCTAAGCATGTAGGCATACCAGTAGGTTGTGAACTTTTAGCAGAGTGCTGTGGGGTTCAAACAGATCTCCATTATTCAAAATGGTGGGAGGTTCAAATTTTACCCCTGCTTATTCACTCTGTAAGACTCTGGGCAAATCACTTTAAATTCCCTGGGTCTCCATTTCCTCAACTATGATATGGGAGTTGAACTAAATGGTCTCTGAGATTCCTTCTAGTTATAAAGTTATAATCTTATGAATGAACAAAAGAATGAAAAAAGCATTTATTAGATGTTTCCTATGTGCCAAGCAAGGTAACTAAGGTGGCAAAATGGATACAGCACTGGGCCCAGAAGACTTCCTGGGTTCAAATCTGGCCTCAGCCACTTTATGACTGCAATCCTGGGAAAGTAATATCTCATTTGCCTCAGTTTTCTCAACTATTAAATGAGTTGGAGAGAGAAATGACAAACCACTCCAGTATCTTTGTCAAGAAAATCCCAAAACAGGGTCACTAAGAGTCAGACACAACCAGCATTGTGCTAAGCCTTAAGGATACAAACAAAAGCAGACTGTCTCTGCTCTATATTACCTTACATTCTTACAGAGATATGATTTGGTCTAGAAAGTTTACAGAAGTAGTAAATAGAGCCATAAGGGAGAAGACTGTCAGAACATTTCCAATGGCAATATTGATTTGACTGTAGTTCTACAGAACTGGAAGATGGCAGGGTTGGGTTGGTCTGGGCTGTAGAAATAGGATAGGAATTACAGAAAAAGTAAGACCAGGACCACATGAAATGGAGATCACATGAAGCACTCATCAAAATAGGAAAAGGGCCCCAGTGAAGAAGGTCTAGAGATTGAAATCTGCTGTGAACAGATCTGTGAATAGGTAACTCATTTCCAAGAAGGTCCTTGGAAATCGTTGCCATCTTGAAACTGAGGGATGAGAAATTAATCAAATCTTGATTTTCATTCTTTTACTGCCAACAATACAACTTTAAGAGGCAGCACCATAAATACTGACAAAAAAGTAGCCACGGGCAGCTAGGTGGCACAGTGGATAGAGCACCAGCCCTGGAGCCAGGAGGACCTGAGTTCAAATTCGACCTCGACACTTAATAATTACCTAGCTGTGTGATCTCCGGCAAGTCACAACCCCATTGCCTTGCAAAAAAATAAAAATAAAAGTAGCTACATAACATTTAAAGATTTACAAAGCACTTTACTTATATGATTTCATGTCTCCTGTCATGAACCCCACAATGACACAAGAGTCTCCATTCTATAAAAGAAACAAGATTGACAGAGATTAAATGGCCAGCCCATGGTCAGCCAGGGTTTGAAGCTAGAAAGGGCTCTGGCAGCACAGCTGGAGTCAGGGAAACCTGGATGTCAATTCTACCTCTTCAGCCTCAGCTCCCTCCTCTAGGACCTCTCTCTCCAGACTCTGTAAAGTTTCAATGAGATAATAACTATAGAGTTACTTGCAATCTTTACAATGCAATAAACATGTCCCATATGAGTGTTACTCAAAGTCAAATGATTCACCTCATTCTTCCATGTTCCTTCTACTTAAAAAGATCTGAATTTTTTTTATCAGTGCAACTAAATTAAAGGTTCCCCTTTCTGAGAGCAGATTTACAAGACTTTAGCCCAAGAACATAGAAGACATACTACTATGTAAGCACAAATATTTCAATCTAAGTAGACATTTAGGAGAATTGGAAAATTCTAGCTAAATTCAATGTCCTATAATTTTAGCAATAAATTTTCATAATTGAGTCCAGACTAATCAAGTAGAATCCTATAACCCAAATATAGTAAAAGACAATAAATATTCACCTAAATTGAAAGAGGAAGAAAAGGTTCCAATATGATGACTAAATGATGTCTGTCCTTCAGTCTCAAAGATTATCACATCAGGGAGGGGATGCCACGACAAGCACATACATTGGATATGAGTGAGGAGGGCTGTGCTAAGTTACCAGCCTCACTTTCTCCTCCAGAGCCATCTGGGTCCAGTGGTCAGATATGAATCAGGACAACTGAAGATGGCCCTGGATAAGAGGCAATCGGGATTAAGTGACTTGCCCAAGGTCACACAGCTAGGAAGTGGCAAGTGATTGGGGCCAGATTTGAACTCATGTGCTCCTGACTTCAAGGTCAGTGCTCCCTCCACTAAACCACCAAGCTGTCCCAATAAATATATATTATGGTGTAAAAGGACCAAGGAGAAGACATTGGAGTTAAAAAAATCAGCAAGAACCCCAGAAGTGAAATTGGTTCTACTCTAAGAATTCTCATAGTAGCTTGATTTTTGTCTTTGCAATCCCCAGCATTCAATAAACATAGTATTTAGAATAATCAGTGCTTAATAAAAATTTACTGATGGGGTGGCTAGGTAGTGCAGTGGATAAAGCACCGGCTCTGGAGTCAGGAGTACCTGGGTTCAAATTCAGTATCAGACACTTAATAATTACCTAGCTGTGTGGCCTTGGGCAAGCCACTTAACCCCATTTGCCTTGCACAAACCTAAAAAAAAAAATTTACTGATTGATTAACAAAGTCCTTCTCACTCTTAGGACTCTGAGCTTTTTACCTATACCCACCTCCCAGAGTACCCACCTCCCAGTCATTGTGAGATTATGCTACCTATCCTCCTCCCAATGCAACTCTGACTCCTGCCCCAAGGACCATGACCTCTAACTGGTGACCTCTCACTTGATGTTACTGAGCCCCAGCAGTATCTCAGTTGGTCATTCCCCATCCCCTTCCCCCATTGGAGAAAACTTGAACTTGTATGTGCTGTCTTCCCCTATTAGCTCCTTGAGGTAGGGCCTATCTTCAGTGCTTAGCAGAGTGTTTGGCATGTGCTTTTTCATTTCCATTTTTAGTAAAATAAAGGAAGAGGTAGCATGGTATAGAGAAAAGAGCACAGGATATATAGAAAATAAATACGAAATTACTGCGTGTGCACTCACAACTGGAGTATTCAGGAAAGGCCTCTGAAAGAAGTAGCATTTGAGCTAATTCTTGAAAGAAATTAAGGGTTCCCAAGAGGTTGAGGTGAAATAGGGATAGTCCATGCAAAAGTGCAGGGGGGCAAGGAATGGAAGACTGAATATCTGCAGTTGAAAAAAATGAGAAAAAACAAATTAACAAACCTCCAAATAAGAACAAAAAAATGGAATTTTTTTGAAAACAATAAGGTAAATAAAATTTTAAAGAAATTTTAAAACAGCTAACAATTGTTAAATAATTTTTTTTCTCATGAGAAAGGAAAATTAAATCACCAAAATAATAAAAAAAAAGAAAGAAAAGAAAAAAAGAAAATTACACAGGTCTCCATCATCAATTACCTAACAAGTAGATGTCCCGTTATGGTGATGCACTGGAGAGAGGGCCATGCCTGGAGTCAGGAAGACTCCTCTTTCTATGCTCAAATCGACTTACTAAACTATGATGACCCTGGGCAAGTCATCCCATTTGCTTCAGTTTCCTCATCAATACATTGAGCCAGAGAAGGAAAGGACAAATCACTCCAGTATCTTTGACAAGAAAACACTAAAAGGGGTCACAAAGAGTCAGACATGATTGAAAAACAACTCAACAACAACAGATGTCCAAATGGCATTTAAAACTCAGTATGTTGGATCAATGTACAACATGGAAACAAAGTAAAGACTGTGGGGGGGAGGGAGTAAGATGGGGGGAAAAATTATAAAACTCAAAATAAATAAAATAAAAATAAAACTCAATATGCCAAAAGGAAATTCATGATCTTCCTTTCCTTAACACTAGGAACACCCCTGCCCAGGAGAGGACAAGTCCCCCTTTTCTAACCTCCCTATTTCTGTAAAGGACAGCAATATTTTTCTACTCACCCATGTTAACAACTCTTCACTCACTTTCATTACCCCTATATACAATCTAGTTCTTGTTCATAAAATTCCTTTCTCATCTGTTCCTTTTCTCTACTCAAATTACAACCATTCCAGTTCAGGTGCTTATCACATCTGACCTTGACTGTTTTGATAAGGTATTGAGTCTCTCCCTTTGCAGTCCATTACAGACAGAGCTGCCAAGCTGATTGATATATCCCTAAAACAGATCTAACTAAGTCACTCCTTGTCTTAAGAAGTGTCATTGGCTCCCTCTTACCTCCGGGAGAACACAAAAATTCTTCTATTTGACTCTGAAAGTCCTTACCTGCCTGGCTGCAGTCTTTCTCTCCACGCTTGCTGCATACTCTGTGCTTCCCCCATGATAGCCTCAGTCACTGATGACTGGAATGAGCTGCCTCCTCACTTCAATGTCTTAGTACCTACCCTCTACTTTCTTCAGCATTTAGAATCACTGAATCACTTCTACTCCAGTCAACAAGTACTTATTAAGTAGCTACAATGAACCAAGTGTTGGGAATACAAATATAAAAGTGACAGTAGAGGAGCATATATTCTATTAGGGCAAGTGGAGGGAAGAGAAAATAAAATATATTCCCAAATAATTAGGTATACAAGAAATAAGTATACAAGTATACAAGAGTATACAAGAAATAAAAAGAGTCATTAAGGGTGGCAGGGGGAAACTAACAACTGGAGAAATTAAGATAGATATTTTAAAAGAAGTGGTACAGGAGATGAGCCCTGAAGGAAGCCAGAAGTTCCAAGAGGTAAAGGTGAGAAAGGCAATTTTCCCAGCAAGAGAAACAGTATGTACAAATGTCTTGTTGTTCATTCTCAAAGAAGATGACATCAGGGAGGTGATGCCATGACAAGCACATGAATTATATCTGAGTGAGGGGGGCTGTGCTAAGTCACCACCCTCACTTTTCTCCTCCAGAGCTATCTGGGTCCAATGGCCAGATAGGAATCAGGGATGGCCCTGTTTGTGAGACAATCAGGGTTAAGTGACTTGCTGAAAGTCACACAGCTACTAAGAGTCAAGTGTCTGAGTTTAGATTTAAATTCCTGTCCTCCTGACCTCAAGGCCAGTCCTCTATCCACCGCACCACCTAGTTGCCCTAAAGTATCTTCAAAAGTGTAAAGGTGGGAGGATAACTGGAAGATAAAGTACATGCAGATACAAAAACCAACTGTGAGCCTGGAAACATTGGCTAAAATAAGATTTTGAAGGGCCTCATATCAAATAGAAAGGATTTTCATTCTATCCTAGAAGCAACTGAAGTTAATTGAGAAGAGGAATATTATAGTAAGTTCTATGAATAGCAGTATGGCAGTTGAGTGAAAGAGAGATTGGATGCAAGGAGACTAATTAATGAAGATGCTTTACAGTAGATCATAAGAGAGATCTCAGCTAAGATGGTTGTTCTGTGACTAGAGAAGGGGAAAAGATGGAAGAGAATGTGAGGAAGTGGAATCAACAAGGTTGGCCAAATGACTAGATATGAGGGAAGGGTAAGAGAGTGATCAGTCAAAGAAAATGTCCAGGTTATGAACCTGCTTTGCTAGGGAAATGGTGGTTCCCCCATTATAAACAGGGAAATTAGGGAAAATGGTAGATTTGGAGGGGAAAAATGAGATTTGTTTTTAGTGCTCTTGAGTTTGTAATCTACAGGACAAAAAGTAGTACAGTTTAGTAGGTAGTAGAAGATGCTAGACTGGATCTTAAGAGAGAGAAAAGGCCTAGATTCCCACTTTGTCATATAGCATATTAAGCAAGTTAGGTACTATAATGTTAAGAACCTAAACAGAAGTAATTCCAACATTATCAATGGAGAGAGGAGCTATGGTATGGAAATCTGGACGGATATTCTTTCCTTTTCAGCTCAGAGTTGTGCTCCTCCAGTTTCATCTTTAATGGATGGACTGCTTAACTAAGTCTCCTGCCAAATTTCCAATACATTTGCTTTTCCATCCACTATTTCTTGATTTTTGAGGCAACATTGTTCATAATATTCCCATATACTTCTTCACAAGAGTTAACAATTAATTTATATCTTAAATCTATGTTGCTCTTGGCTGCTTGGCATTATAATAGAATTAATTTCATTTTTGTGATATTATTTGGTACTTTATAAACACCTCCCAACTATTTCCTGAAAAAAAATGTCTACAGTCATTGATTAATTAAAAAATCTCTAAGCTGATGATTCTCAAGTTTATTTATCCAGCCCAAACCTCTTTGTTGACCTCCTCTTTGAGGGCAAGTCTTTTACCTTACTTTGTATTCCCAGTACTTGACACAGAACCTGATTAATAGCAGGCAATTAATAAATGCTTACTGACTGACTGATTTGTTACAAGGCAAGACTATTCTTTTTTCTTGCAGAAAGAGTAGCAATAGTGATAGAAAAAGAAAAGTGATACAAAAACGAAGAAAGGTATGTCAATCAATCTTTTTTCTTTTTAATTTTTTGCAAGGCAAACAGGGTTAAGTGGCTTGCCCAAGGCCGCATAGCTAGGTAATGATTAAGTGTCTGAGACCAGATTTGAACCCAGCTACTCCTGACTCCAAGGCCAGTGCTTTAATCCACTACGCCACCTAACCTCCCCTCAATTAATCTTTAAAAAAGAATGTAAAGCAAAGTTTAGAAGGGTGTAGTGGTACAACTACCATATTAAATTTGAAGGGGGAGGCGGAGCCAAGATGGCGACAAGAAAGGATCTAGTCTTAAGCACTCTCTGATAAAACTCATAAACTAAGGACTCTAACTAAACTTTCGAGAGACAGAACCCACAAAGGGACCCAGTGAGGCAGTTCTCCTACTCAAGGTAACCTAGAAAAGAGCAGAAAGGCTCTGCTCACCGGGGTCGGAGGGGCAGCCCGCCAGAGGGGTAGAAAGATCTTCAGCTCCCAGAGGCAGCCCCAGGGTGCTGGGAGCCCCAGCTCACAGCAGCAGGACCTCCACCACAGGGCACACAGCGCACACAGCGATCCAGAAACAGAAGCAGGCGGAGCTGGTAAGCAGAAGCCCCCAGGGCATGAGCCCATTGAGCTGAGGGAGGGGAGTGAAGAGAGACTGCTGAGCTCTGACCCTAGAAGAGGACTCTGGGGCTCTGACCACATTCAGATCCTGATCGCAGTGTAGGCCCCCCACCCACCTCAGCCCCGTGGCAGAGGCGGCGCTTATGGTCATTCACAGACCAGGAGGGAGGACAGAGCCTCACACACTGAGACCCTTGTAGGAGTGTCCCAAAAGCTCAAGAAGCACCCCAAACCATGCCCAGGATGGGAAAATGAGCAAGCAGAGAAAAAAAAGAGGAACACCACTGAGAAATATTTTGCAAATGAGCCCAAGAAGGATCAAAATACTCAGTCTGAAGATGAGGAAGCACAAGTTCCTGCATCTAAAGACTCCAAGAAAAACAGAAATTGGGCTCAGGCTATGACAGAGCTCAAAAATGACTTTGAAAATCAAATGAGAGAGTTAGAAGAAAAACTGGGGGGGGGGGGGAGGAAAGAGATGCAAGAAAAATATGAAAATGAAGTCAGCAGCTTAGTCAAGGAAATCCAAAAAAATGCTGAAGAAAACAGCATGCTAAAAACCAGCTTAGGTCAAATGGATAAAACAGTTCAAAAAGTTATTGAGGAGAAGAATGCTTTAAAAAAGCAAAATTGGCCAAATGGAAAGAGATAAGAAAAATCTCTGAGGAGAATAAATCCTTCAGACAAAGAATAGAATTCAGGGAGATTGATGAATTTACCAGAAATCAGGAATCAATACTTCAAAACCAAAAAAATGAAAAATTAGAAGAAAATGTGAAATATCTCATTGAAAAAAACAACTGATATGGAAAACAGACTTAGGAAAGATAATTTAAAAATTATTGGAATACCTGAAAGTCATAAACAGGAAAAGAGCCTTGACATCACTTTCAAAGAATTACTACAGGAAAATTGCCCTGATATTCTAGAAGCAGAGGGCAAAATAGAAATAGAGAGAATCCACCAACCCCCACAAGAAAGAGATCCCAAAAAACCAACCCCTAGGAATATTATAGCCAAGTTCCAGAACTCCCAAGTCAAAGAGAAAATATTACAAGCAGCCAGAAGAAGGACACAGTTCAAATATTGTGGAGCTGCAGTCAGGATCACACAGGACTTAGCAGCAACTACATTGGAAGCTCGTAGGGCTTGAAATATAATATACCGGAAGGCAAAAGAGCTTAGAATGCAACCAAGAATCAACTACCCAGCAAGGCTGAATGTCCTCTTCCAGGAAAAAAATGGACTTTCAATGAACCAGGGGAATTTCAAACGTTCCTTTTGGAATGGCCAGAGCTGAACAGGTTTGATCTACAGGACTCAGGTGAAGGATTGGAGGAGAAGGGGAAAATATGAGGGACTTAATGATGATGAACTGCACATATTCCTGCATAGAAAAATGACACTAATAATACCCATATGAACGTTCTCAGCTAATAGAGCAGGTAGAAGGGGCTTTTATAGTTGAAGCACAGGAGAAAGCCGAATTCAAAGACAAAATATGGTGTAAAAATGGAGTCAATAGAAAAAAGGGAAATGTAATAGGAGAAAGAAAAAGGAGAGGGGGAATAGACCAAGATATTTCATATAATAAGATTTTTCTTTATTACAATGAGCTATTGCAATGATATGGAAGGGGGGAGGCAAGGGGGAATGAAGGAACCTTTCCTTTCATCAGAGGTGGCTAGGAGAGGAAACAGCAGATATACTCAATGGGGTATAGACATCTGGAGTAAGAAGGGGGGGCATGGGGGGAAGGGGTGGGCATGTGAATGAAGGGGAGAGGATGGACATGGGGGAGAGTGGTCAGATATAACACATTTTCTTTTTTACTTCTTGCAAGGGGCTGGGACTGGAAGGCCTGTCCAGGACCATAGGGCCAGGTGGATGCTAGGTCTAAGGGGTGGTATGGGGGCTCAGGGCCTCTTGGCCCCAGGACCAGGGATCTGTCTGCTGCGCCACTCAGATACCCTACAGCAGAGTCAGAGTGAAAGGAGAGAGAAAATATAGTACATGGTAGTGGAGAAATATGAAAGGAGTGAGTTGCGATCAGCAATGGCATTGTTGGAAAAATATGGAAGTAATTTTTGCGATGGACTTATAAAGAATGTGATCCACCTGCGACAGAGCTGTTGGTGTTGGAACAAAAACTGAAGCACATTTTTTATTATTATTATTTGGGGGAGGGTGCAGGGCAAATGGTGCTGGGTGGCCTGCCTGGAGACGCATGGCAGGGTGATTGTTGCTTGTCTGAGGCCGGCTTTGGACCCAGGTGCTCCTGGCTCAAGGGACAATGCTCTGTCCACCACCCAAGCCACCCCTACTATTATTACTATTTTATTTTATTATGGGTCTTTTTTTTCTTCTTTTTGGTTTTTGCAGGGCAGTGGGGATCAGGTGGCTTGCATGTCACACAGCTAGGTGATTGTTGGGTCTACGGGGCTGGATGTGGGCTCATGGGCTCGGGTGCTCGTGGCTCCAGGGCTGGTGCTTCGTCCATTGTGCCACCTGGCCATACCTACAATTATTACTATTATTTTTTTTAAGTTTTTTTCTCTCCCCTTTACTTTATCACTCAAACAAGTCTATATTTATGGGGGGAGGGGGTATTTCATTTACTCTTAAACAAGAATATTTTATTAATGTAAAAAAATTTGTACAAAATAAGAATAAAAAAATTAAATATAAAAAAAAATTTGAAGGGCATCTGGGTGGTACAGTAGATAGAGCATTAGCCTTGGATTCAGGAGGATGGGAGTTTGAATCCAGCCTCAGACACTTGCCACTTACTAGCTGTGTGAACCTGGGCAAGTCACTTAACCCTGACTGCCTCTCCTCCAGGGCCATCTCCAGTAGTCCTGATTCCTATCTGGCCACTTCATCCAGATGACTCCAGAGGAGACTGTAAGGTTGATGACTTAGCATGACCCCCCTCACTCAAATCCAATTCATGTGCTTGTCATGGCATGACCTTCCTGATGTCATGGTCTTCTTCGAGATTGAAGGACAAACATTATTATGTCAAATTAGAATTATACAAAAAATTTAACAAGCTATGTATAATGGAAAAAAGGCAAACTGTACATATTGGAAAATCAGTTTCACATACAGTCCCCTTTTTTGTTATTCTTTGTATACTGAAATATTCATGGTTATATTCAAGTTCCTAAAAAAACCAGAAAATTTATTTTAAAAAAAAGTCTCCCAGTAGATTTGGTAACTTCCAAATGCAAGTGTCTGAAAAGTAAGAATCCTTAAAAGGAGGAACTGTGTCCATTTTTAAAATCTTTTTAATCCTAGTACTTATATCAGTGCCTTTATATATAACAAAGTCTTAATGGATGTTTTCCTAACTGAACCTTAGCAGAATCCTGCCTACCAACCCTAGCTAAAGTTCCCTGTCCCCAAAATCCTAAAAGCCACCATATGTTTTTCAGTCTCTCTTCCCAGAGAAGCTACAATATCTACGTATGTTAAAACTGAGAAGTAGACAAAGACAAGTTACCCTCCCTTCTCCTAAAACTATCCCCCCATCCTCCCCTTTTCCCCAAGCAAATCCTAGAATGGGGGGGGGGGGGAAGTCAGAGGTTTAGAATGCCTAAGAGCTTGATGATATTCCAGAAGGCAAAAAAACTTGAATTACCACTGAGAATCAACTACCCAACAAAACTGAACATTCTCTTTCAGGGGAAAAGATGGACATTCAATTTAACAGCAGACCTTCAAATTTTCCTGTTGGTCCTAACCCTTAGGTTTGAATGATATATCAAAAGACTGCTCTACAGTATGGGTTCAGGTACCCAAGAAGATACTAACTGTACTGGTCTGCCCTCCCCCTATTTTCACTGTTCAGATTTTCCAGATGTTTCTACCACTGTTCAAGGTCAAAGAAATGAACCAAAGTTCCTGCTACTGACTCTCTGAATTCCATAGTGTGTTTCCAAATTCTCTTTACTTGAGTGGTTTCAGTAAAATTAAATCTAAAACAAACCAAGAGGCCCTTTGAAGTTCAGTCTTTAAAGATAAACTTTTGGGTCACAAGTAATATCTTACAAATAAGTCCAAAAGGGAACAAAAAGCAATATTAAAAGAAAAGCACTTAGATTTGCAGTCAGAAAATCTGGATTTAAATCCAAACTGCCAAATACAAGCTATATATAACCTTTGACAAATCACTTAACTCCTAGGACTTTGCTTTCCTCATCTGCAAAATGAATATAATATCTTCATTATTTTCCCAAGAATGTTGTTATAAAATTCAAAGGACTGAAATAGGAACTGGACCTGTGAACTTATCACCTTAAAATTACAATGCTAATCTTAGGATCCAATGAGATAAGGAAAAGTATTTTATAAGCTATAAAAAATTATAAAACATGTTTGTTAAAAAGTTTTTTAAATACTAGCTTTAAAGGGTTACATGAATTCAAGCTATCAATTTGTCTATGAGCACCTTGAAAGCAAGGCTTATATCTAATGTATCTATGTATAGCTAGTATCAAACACTGTTTCTTGAACATCTAAGAATATGTTGAAATCCCAAAGAACTCACTGATTCACTCAAGTCTTCCCTTTTCCCATCCTTTTCAACTGGAAGCCACTCTATTCATAATTACCTTTCCTTCACTGTAACACAAGCACCAGACTCCAGAGAATAACTCTAAGACTGCCAATATCAGTGAAGCTTACAAAAATGGCTAAAATCAGGGTAATATCAAGGTAGAAACCAAACCAAACATCAAGGCTGTAGAACCTTTAAATAGAAATTGAAGGCCGGTCAATGTGGAGGCAAAGATGAGAGTGTCATGAGGAATTCCTCCATGAATATAATCTTAAAGAAGTCTATATGCTCCAGAGTCAGTCACATTTAGCTAAAACAACACAAATAACTACTGGGAAACAAGTGGGTATTTGCCCAGAAAGAAAAACAATAAGGCAAGTTGGAAGTGAAAAGGAAAGGAAGATGATGAACACACAGTAAGAGCACTTGCTTCTGACAAGAAGACCCTGAAAATAAAGAACTGGGAACTCCCAATGCTGGATAAGAATTTGTTTTATGGGTGGCTAGGCAGTGTAGTGGATAGAGCTCTGGCCCTGGAGTCAGGAGTACCTGGGTTCAAATCTGGTCTCAGACACTTAATAATTTACCGAGCTGTGTGGCCTTGGGCAAGCCACTTAACCCTGCTTGCCTTGCAAAAACCTAAAAAAAAAAAAAAAAATTTGGATTAGATGTTCTCCAAGATTAGTCCAAGTCTGACCCTCTGGGGTCCAATTTAACAAAAAAGCAAAGCAAAAAATTCTAGTAACCAGGATGCTGAAATAAAGATCTTACTAAGCACAGAATTAGATAGCTAAGCATCTCCCAAAAGATAAGTGGTCAAAGAATATAAACAAATGGTTCCCAAAAGAAGAATTGCAGATTATTCACAAACATATGTAGAAAGCTCTAAATCAATAACACTAAATGTAACTCAAAACAACGCATTCTGCAAACTGTCAGATGATAAGATAGTTGATATTGAGTTGATAGTTGATGTTGGAGGGGTTGTAGTATGATAAGTCTGTTAATACATTATTGGTGGAGCTGTGAAATGGAACAACCATTTTGAAAAGAAATTTGGAATTTTGCAAAATAAGTGAATAAATGTTTTACCCCTTGAACTAGAAATTTCCTTACTGGGCTGATATCCAACCCCCCCCCCCCCAATATACCAACAAACAGTAGCATTTTTTGTGATAGCAAGGAATGAGAAACAAAATAGATGTCCATCGACTGGAAAATGGTGAACAAATTGTGATACGTGAATATAATAACTATGAGAAGGGATGTGTATGTTGAATACAGAACCGATGAGCCAAGAACACAACCCGTCCATGAAGTAAATAGGAACAACAACCGCATGCCAAAAAGATCAAAAGTGGGAATTGAGTGAATAAGTAGGAGAGAACACCCCTGGGCGGAGGTGGGCGGCCCACAGGTGCAGCCTTTTTCAATGAACAGACGGTTGTGCTGATTTTTGTCCTCTTTTAAAAAATACTATTTGTCGTAAGAGATATGGCAAGGGCTCATGAGGAAGAGTAGGCTAAAGCCTCTCTCCTAAAATCAATAACACTTAGCAAATTAGGAGAGGGCAGAGAGAAGGGTACCGAGAGAACGGAACCTGGAGCAGCGGCTCAAACGGACGTCTCCCCACGTCGCGACTAGTGTGGGGGGCCGATGCTGCCTCGCAGGTGCCAGGCGCACCCCGGGAAGGGTCCCTCAGCGCCCCGCCGCCCCGCACGGGCGGGCAGCGCCACCGGGCACCGCCTTGCGGCACCTTCCGGCCGGACTGCGCCCCGCGGGCCGCTTTCGGGGCTCCCGGCCTCGCCTCCGGGGCGCCTGGGCTCCACTTGGCAAAGTTGGAGGCCGGGCGGGGGCGGGGCCGCCGGAGCGGGGGCGCCGCGGGGGAAGCACCGGGGTCACGTCCCGGGATCCGCCGCGGCCTGGGCGGCCCGGGGCCGGGGGGAGGCCGGGGCCGGGGCCGGGGGGAGGCCGGGGCCGGGGCCGGGGCCCGCGCCCGCCGCACTCACGCATTAAGGTGCTGAAGGCCACGACGCCGAGCAGCCCCTGCAGGAAGATGCCGAAGCTGTCCATGAAGGCGCCGTTCTCGCAGCCCCGCTCGCCGGGCCCGGCCGCGGCCGTGGAGGCCGGCCCGCGGCTCGCGTTGCCGGCGAGGCCCTGCATGGCCGCCGGCCCGGAGCCCCCCGAGCCCCGGGAGCCGGCCCCCTCCGCCCGGCCGCTCGCCTGGGCTCCGCTGCGCGCGCGCGTCCCCGCCGACGTCTGAGATCATCGGCCCCCGATTGGCGCGGCGGCGCCCGGGGGGCGGGGCGCGGCGGCGCCCCGGGCCAATGGGAGGGAGGCTCCGGGGCGGGGCTTGCCAGGTGCGAGCTGGCCGCGAGGACGGGCCCGGGCCGGACCCCCGCCCCGCTCAAGTCTCCAGGCTCCAGTCGGCGCCAAGAGCCGAGCACGATTTCCACTGGGCAAACTCTACTGGAAACATTTCGGATTTAAAAGTTCAAAGGCGGGGCGGCCTTAAGGATTTAGCTGTGTGACCTCGGGCAAGTCACTGAAGCCCATTGCCTCGCCAAAAAAGTGCAAAGGCTCCTCTTAGGAGGTCTAGATTTGATTTACATCCCTCTGGATAACAAGGAGGAAAAAAACCCCAGTCAGCGCTGGTCCTCTTCCTCTCGTCTACCAAGTCGGTCCAAACAGCGCCTGGCCCTTCCACCTGCCCTCCACAGCCGCGGGCTCACTTCTGCGATGCTCGGCGCCGGCTTCCGCCCTCCCCCCGTGGTCCTGTGAAGCCCCCAGCCAGCAACTCCGAGCCCGCCCGCTTACTGCACCGATGCAAGCTTCTCGTGGCTGAGACAGGAAGGGAAGAACGCGGACGATGCGTAGGGGGAGACCCTAGTGTGGGCACACCATCTGTTCGGAGCCCCCTTTCATTTTTTTTTTTTTTTTTGGTTTTTGCAAAGCAATACTAAGCCACTCTTTCTGGAGATTCTCAATGACTTTTACTCATTATAGTTGAGGAGAGCTCCCGAGAAGACTAAAGGCCCTTCTCTCCTCTGGGACCCCTGAGAAATAGGTCTCAGCCCTTCTCTTCTGCACTGGCTATTTTCTATTCGAGGTTGAAGAAGTGTAATCTGACTTTTTGAGGATGAAAGGTCCAGGGGGCACCCAGCGTTCCTGAGTCTGGCTTCCAGAATAGGTGCTATGACCTACCATCAATATTTAAAGGAGTAAGGACCTCAGCTCAGCAGTGGCTGAGTCTAAGACTCATCTTGAAGCAAAGCTACTTTGGGTATAAACTTAGCGGGACCGATCAATGCCTCCTATGAACTGAGCTAGGTGTTTAAAATGTAACGGGGTATGCCATTCACAGAGTTCTTTCCACGGTGTCTCCTCATGTGGAGACGCCTTGAGCAGCCTGCTTCCAGGAAAGTTGAGGGGAATTGGGAAAGAAGTTCTTTGGAGAATCTATGGTACATGGATAGACATTCTGTAGACGGTTCCAATATGCCAACCTTATGTTTAGGAGGAGGCTTTTTCTAACTGCCGGCAAGTCAAAACAAAGTATTTTCCAAAAGCTGCTAGATACTCTTTGATTTTACTCTGGATAGATTTCATTGACTTCTTCAAATCCAGTGAGAGACAATGTTATAAAGGGGAGAAATCTTGGGGCCTTCTCCCCATTGGGAAGAAGAAATGAGCCTCACTTCTAAGCATCTGCTTTGTTCCACATGTTCCAGAACCTCTGATATTATGAATTGTGAAAGGTCAGGAGACTAAGCATCTTGAATTCCCAGTGTTCAGGTTTTGCAGTTAGCTTAGCATCAATAACCCTGCTTGTTCTGCGTTGTGAAAAGGACTTATTCACAAGACACTGCATTTCAACATGAGTTCTATGGGACATATACTATATAGGAAATGAGCTAAAGTGAGCCTCCTTCCCCAGAGACTTAGGGTGGTGTAAAAAAGGTATACTCCCCAAGATTACATGGAAATGACTTCTCCCTATAACTTCCTATTATATCCCATTATAAAAAATAATTGATGTTAAATAGTTAAATGGAACTGGGGTCTACATATTGACTTTAGGAGAAGGGAAAACACAACTGGAGTGTTCTGGCCAAAGTAATAACCCTTCAAGGTTATTCCCTGAACCCTGCAGGACAAATGTGGTGGACAGTGTATCTCTGGAAAAGAGAATAAGAGTATTCTTGCTGCATGAGAAAGTATCATTTATCTTGTAGTGAGCATAAGACAAATAATAGTTGAATTTGACTGAGGAGCCAATATATGAACATATAGTTTTAGTAAGCATGAGGGCTGCATTTGCTTATAAAAAGTATCTCCAAGGAACTAGGACCCTTATCCCATGTCAAGAATAGGCACCATAAATAATGATTGTATAGAAATGAAATTTACTCTTCATACACTTTACTGATTGATACAAGTGCTAACTGAATCATACCTTAAAGGTCTGGTGAAAGCAGTAAGCTGCTTTCAATTAAATGATAAAATTCACACATCTCTACAATTAATGATGAACAAATACAAAAATTAACATGCACTAGTAGTTTATTTAGCAAAGAGATTTTGGGTTGATTTAATTGCTGTTTTTGAGGACCAATGTAATGGAAAAAGAGCTAGATTTGCAATCAAAGAACCTAGACTAGAATTGTGACTGTTCCACTTAGTTCTATGTGATCTCAAGCAGGCAAATCACTCAAGCACTTTGCAAATCAATTTTCTTTTCTGTAAAATAACACCTAAAGTTTCTTTCTAGTTCTAAATTATTATTACTTGAAGGATTTTATTGGAGTATCAAGTGCTTATCTAATCATACTCCTGATCCACAGAAAAATTTTACAGGAAGAAATGGCCTTAAATTATGACAGCAGAAAATCTAGTTAGATATTAGTAGATCAAAAAGTGTTTGAGGGGCAGCTAGGTGGCACAGTGAATAAAGAAAGCACCGGCCCTGGAGTCAGGAGGTCCTGAGTTCAAATCCAGCTGCAGACACTAATTACCTAGCTGTGTGACCTTGGGCAAGTCACTTAACCCTATTGCCTTGCAAAAACCTAAAACAACAAACAAACAAAAATAAACAAAAAGTATTTGAAGATCCAAATAAGATCTAGGACTGAAAAAAATATAGTAAACTCTGAAAAGTGCTGCCTCATGCAGAGCACTACTTCTGGACCAAGTAGGTTCTTCTACAGGAGCTGCTTTAAACACTGCTAGAGATAAGGCTCAGGCCTCAGGGACTCAGTCATGTTGAGAAACTGGGCTTCTAATTCTCTCTTATTTACTACTTGAATTAAGAAAATATTAGGAACAGAACAGAACAGAAAAGTGCCAGAAATATAGGAATCAGACAGAAAATATGAGCACCCTGAAAAGCAGCCCCAATTAGTAGTATCATGAAAAAGTTTACTGCCCTGCTCAAGAGATTCTGAGAAACCCTACTAGAGAAAGCTTTAGAAGAAAAAAATTAATCTGGATAGCATAGTACCTTGATATCCAAATCAGCACAAATGAAACCAGTTAGTGTTTTTTTAATTTTTTTTTACAATCACTTAAAACTGTCATACCACAAACTTATTTACATTTTTATTTACAAGGAAACAAGCAAAATACCCATCTAAAATAGTTTTTAAAATCCTTTGAAGTCACTACACCTACCAAACATGATGGACATTATTTTCAATAGGCATATTTGTTTGTGCATATTTCTCCTTAAGTAGTATTTTACCCTTGATGCATAACTTTTGAAATTAAGGAAAAAACAGCAAGCAGGAAGATCACAGCACAGTATGCATTTCATTTTGTCCCAAACAAGCAGCTAATAAAAAAGGCAAAATACAGGAAACAAAGTGCATCAGTTCCAATGAGTTAGTATATGAAAGAGGCCTAAACGTGGTGCTGGTACCAGCCAGGAGTCCATCCCTGGCAGACCTCTGATTGTCTACATAGAGTTAATTGACTAAAAAGGAGGAAAGGGGAAAAAGGAGAGGAAAACTCAAAACCTCAAGATACCTTCCTGAAAGGTGTCTTGCAAAGTGGAACTAAGTTACTGATGATACAACCAGTTTTTTGTTTTTGCCTGAGTATCATAACCTACCAAAGTCAGCTACTTCTTATATTAGCTTGTTCCAGAATTCAGACTACCATTCCTCTAATTCAAGTGTCTTAGCTTTGACCAACTCTCATTCTGCCAAGGTTGTAGGGCAGGTAAATTGAACCTAACGTATGGTAGCCATAAGGAAACACTATGACCCTGGTGCAAAAACCTCTTTCAGATGAGGGCATTGTGCTATGCCAGTTCACCTATTGCCTCCAAAGTTAGTTGGAGTGAGACCCCTTACCTCCCATGAAGGCTTCAGGGTCAGCGCCTCACTGCTGGTGTCGGAGACCCTTCTGGCAAGGCTCTGGCTTATTTCCTTTTGAATAGCAATCTTTTGCAATAGGTCACAGAACCGAGACAGACTGAACCATGTGTCTTAAACCAGAAAAAGAAACTAAAGGCCTACTTTTCCATTCTCCCACTTCAATTCCTGGTTTTGCTGGTTGTAAAAATAGAAGATTCTTCAAACATTGCAATAAAGAACCTTGTAATCTTCAGTGCATCCAACACCCTCCCTCTACTCTTTTACCCCTAAGGCTGCCTTCAAAAACAAGGCTATTTGTATGGTTTGGGGAAAGTTTTGAAGGGAGCACCCAGGGTGGGCTTGGAATAGGATACAATTGGACTTGTCTTGGAATATATAGTTAGGAATTCTTCAGCTGGAAATGCAAGTCCACATGTGGCTAATCTGGAGAAATTCAAGTTTCCAAAGTACTCACAGTCTCATGCAAAGGGTGAGATCAACAAAAGTTCATTAGCAATTTTTTTTTAATAGTGAAAAAAAGGATGAGTAATATTTGGATGAAAAAGACTGATTTTTTTTTTTTGGCTTTATGGTAGGCTTATTTTCTATAATGGTTTTGAGGCAGCACTCCACATACTGTAATGACCCCAGACCAACCAGTTCAGCTTCACAGAAGGGGTACTTGATTCCCACCAAGACTGATGGTATCCCCTTCTCATCAGCTCCATAAGGCCAATGAGTCTCCTACTGATAATACAGAAAAGTGTTGAATTATTTTTAAAACCTAAAATTAAACAACAAACATTCTCTACAAACACATGCCTAGAGACCAAGTTATGTATAGGCTTCTGCCATGAACTTTTAGCTCCTGGCTTTTCTCTTAAAACATTAATGAGAATAGGAATAACTCAAACCTCTCAACATCTTAATCATAAAAAAAGTCTTTGGTGAACATGCCAGATAAATAAAAGCTTCTCTAGTAGTCTCTCCCAGTGCCCCCATTTATGTCAACCCACATGCTCCTAAAACTCCCTGATATTCTCTGTACACCCCCTAGAAAAAAAAAAAATTTACTTTACTTTACGGATACCAGCTTTGAGACCTAGTCCCAACAAAGGAATTTTCATCTTTCTGAGACTATTTCAGATCCTAGATCACCTGCTAAAAAGTTAAGTTAAAGTAAGTTCAGAAGAATTAGGGTCCAATGTCCCCTATCTCATAGAGAATTCAATTTTAATTCCTGGAAAGAGGCACAACGAAGTCAAGTTTCAAATCTGACTTGCTAGTTTTACCTGTGAAATAATGTTTATATCTGTTCCAAAAGGTTGGTAGGTGTAATGTACCCTTTCCCCAGAATATACTGTGAAACATATGCTGGAGTTACCCATTCTACAAAATAAGCATGGATAATATGAAGACTGGAGTCCCAGTGATTTTATTAGATGGATCAACTGCCTAAAGCCCTAATCATAATTCCCCAGAAGCCATAGCATTTGTAGGTTAATTGATTTACCTAACACTATGACCCAACTAAAACAAATTATTAATCATCCTGTTAAATTTTCAGGGACCAAGAGAAAAACTACAGCACATTAATCATCTTCAAAGTTGTTAGACCATGATAAGCACACAGTTATGGAAGACTTACTCTGTTGGACTAGAATGAACAAAAAGAGTACCATCTGGAAATGAAATCTAGGTAAATAACAGTATTCTACAAAGTGTTCTTTTTGAATACAGCAAGCAAAGATAACTTCCCCCAAGAAATGAAGAGCACATATTCTATATCTATCATAGAAATAGTTTATGCAAACAAGAAGAATCGTCCATTTTGAAAATTCAAAGTTGATCATTACTTTCTCCTAAATGGGAGGGGGCATGGGATGGATAGTGGGATTCTAAAACTAATATTCATTTAACAGCTGGTACTCAAATCTGTCAAATTACCAACAAGCTGGAACACATACTAGGGGAAGTTAACCATGTACATACTGGCATTTTTGTATAAATGAAATCAGAAGACAAAGAAGTTATAGCTAAATAATGGAAGAACAACTTCCAAATTTCCCTTAGCAAGATGAATCAAGGAGTTGGCAAAGTTGGTTTCATAGTTTTTCCAAAGGCAATAGCAAACATTGTGTCAAAGGATACTGCCTTGCAGTCCTTGTGATGAATGTAAGCAAACAGACCAGGAAAATAACTGAAGTTCATACACTATTTTATATTGAAGAGGATAGATAAGAAAAATTCTTTGATGAACCTAAAATCAACATATATCTCCATACTTGGTGACTTCAGTGGGAAAAGAAGTATGATGAAGAGGGCAAAAATTATTTACCAATATAAGATCAAGAAATCAAGTAAGTTAAAGGACTGCAGGCTCCTCAGAAGCTACATGCCTCCAAGACACTAAAAAGGATCTGGATACAGTAGGAACTTAACCACCAATGTGAAAAATGAAAATGATAACATTTTAATATTTTATAATGGAAAAGATTAATTGTTGAGCCAATAGTCATCTCAGCTGGTTGAGATGGTTTGGCAAAGGCCAAAAAAGAAAAGAGATAGAAACTTTTAACAGGAGCAACACAGAAGTGTGAAAAGAATGTGAGAGGCAGAGAAGCCCTACTTCAAGTTCTTATTCTATCACTTCATTTCTAGTAAATAAGCAAATCTCAACTTCTCTGGGTTTCCGCTTCCTTTACTAAATCTAAGAAAGTAAATATAAAATTAAAAGCAAGTCTATGGATAATTAGTCCTTGCAACCTGAACTGTTGAAATAAACTATGAATTTCAAAAAAATGAATAATAGTCTGACAAAAATGTTATGATTTTTTAAGTCACTAAAATGAAAAGATCAAAAGACCCCAGAAAATACTCCAGCAGCAAACACTTTATCTTCTTGCCAAGACTAGAGAAATGGTAGCCAAGGTATATAACCTTATTTGCTGAAAAGGATGATGGAAGATTAAGAACATTATCTCTTTACAAAATGACACAAAAGCAATTGTGAGTTAAAAATGATTTGGACAAAAATGTGATACAAGGGCAAACTGGGCTAGGTCATCCTGAGAATATCTGCAGACAAAACTGGACCATGGGAATTACAAAAGAAATGAAACATGATATACTGGCCAGCATCTTTTACTCATTTTCTTAATCAATTGTATGAATTTAACTACCACACATGTACTTATCCATTTCAATACCTAACATACTACATAAAGAAGTGGTTCCAGCATTTAAGATGAAGTTGGGAAGAATGACTGATCTGATAAAATGCATAAAGAAGAAATCTGTGCTCAAGGTGGTCATTAATCAAGGCACTCTGGGGTCCATTTTCAAGCTATTTCAAAGAGGAAAAGATTCTTAATGAATAGAAAAGATGACAGATGGTATAACTGAGATTTCAACAACTATAAACCATACACCCATTTTCTGAGTTTTGTAACATCTTTAGGAGAATGGCTTGCATAATTTTCAAAGGTATCCTCAATGAAAACATGAAAAAGAAATAAGCAGTCTTTCCTAAGTCTGTCTACAATAAGAATCATATCCTTTTTTAAAAAGTATCTGACTCAGCAGAACAAACCATGTCCTTGAAAGCTCTCTTCTAAGAAGGCTATCTCCCAAACATACATCAGAAATATAGGAGACTAGGGGCGGCTAGGTGGCATAGGGGATAAAGCACCAGCCTTGGAGTCAGGAGTACCTGGGTTCAAATCCAGCCTCAGACACTTAATAATTACCTAGCTGTGTGACCTTGGGCAAGCCACTTAACCCCACTTGCCTCACAAAAACCTAAAAAAAAAAAATATAGGAGACTAAAAACATTAGATAACTTTCTTCAGAAATCTGCTGAGTCATGAAATCAAAGATCCCTAGTGTCTGACATATTGCCTAGTATATAGTAGGTGTTTAATAAATGCTCATAGATTGACTGCTCAAGTAAGGTTTGAAAAATGAGACTCATGGGGGCAGCTAGGTGGCACAATGGAAAGAGCACCGGCCCTGGAGTCAGAAGTACCTGAGTTCAAATCTGGCCTCAGATACTTAATAATGACCTAGCTATGTGGCCTTGGGCAAGCCACTTAACCCTATTGCCTTGCAAAAAAAAAAAATGAGACTCATGATCACCCAAAGTGTTCTCCAGTATAATGAAAAATACTCTATATGGAATTCAAATATAAAAAGGTGAAAACTGTGCTTCCCAGGCTGTGACACATTCAACTCATTTTTGTTGACTCATATATCCTGGCACAGGTGCTGCGAATGGATGACAAGCTGGGATGATAATGGAAATTAGGTTGAATAAAATCTGTAGTACTTTCAAGCAATCTCAAACTGCCACTGCTGCAATTTGACACCAGTATTCTGCTGTAAATAATGAAATAACGTGATTTTGGATAAATCTAAATTAAATAAATTGCAGGTAACCCAAGGAACAACAGAATATGAAATAAGGGTGTAAATAAATTTGTTTTATGTTCACAATGATGACATGCCCACAAGAAATGGGGATCTTAATGCCATTTTGGAGGTCATATGTAGTCAGAAAAGTTGGGTCAGCTGTCTAGCAAAATAACAGATGGCCAACCTGGGAATTACATTAGTAACCCTGAGACAGTAAAAGAACCAAAAGACTTCCCTCAGACTGGGTGATTCTTCTACAGACCTCAATAAGAATAACAGTATAAAATTGGTGTGATTAGAGGAGGACAAACCCAGAGAAGAGAACGTTTAAAAAATATTAAAATTAAGTTGACCCTTTCAGCTCACATCATTGTAGTCTTCTAACATTTCTAATAAAGCAATGTAAGGTAACTCTTAAGTACTTAGACTAATACTAACATAAAGTTTATTTTAAAGGACACAGCAACATATCAAACATTCCCAAACTATTGCTTCTACATGAGATTTCCAGTTAGTTTTTTTCTTGAGTTTAATTCTACATCTTTAACGCAGTTGCCAAAAGAATTCTATTTAAGGGAGTAATGTTTGTAAAAAATTCCCAGGCAGGGGGTGGCTAGGTGGTACAGTGGATAGAGCGCCGGCCCTGGAGTCAGGAGTACCTGAGTTCAAATCCGCCTCAGACACTCAATAATTACCTAGCTGTGTGGCCTTGGGCAAGCCACTTAACCCAATTGGCTTGCAAAAAAAAAACCCTAAAAAAAAAATCCCAGGCAGGAATGCTTCACACTTTAATTTTTTTTTAATTTTTCCTAATTAATACAGGAAAAAACATGAGGGTCCAAACCCCAATTATAGAATTCCAATACTATTGGGGGGGGGTCAAAGGAATTTTTCTCAACCTTCCCAGAAATTATCAATTAACTTAATTCCATTACTGGGTAGTTAGAGGAAAATTTTATTAATCAAAACACCAAAAAGTGATCTCTCTGGTTAATACCCAATACCATAATTCCCCCCCATTCCCTTCTCCAGACCAATTTTTACATTGAAATATCCAATTATCTCTACTCATTATGCTATATTTTATCTATGTTAATGAGAGTCCTCCACAAAGTGCTACTTTGATGGCTTGTTGTGGATGTGACCCAGGGTTCTGGAAATCTATCCCATTAAAGCATGTAAATGGTTAATTATCCACACTGGAAAAACTAAATGGATGAAGAATGTCTACTCTCTAGACTACAATATGCACTAAGATGGAACCAATCTGTAGAGCTGTCTCACCATTACCATTGAATATTATGCATAGTTAATGAGTCAGAATGAAAACGGAAGATAGCAAGTTGGAACCTGCCTAGAGGATATTATTCAGTGCTTTTAGGGACCAATTTTTCCTTGCCCAGCAGAATGCTTCCAGTAATGCTGAATGAGTCCTAGTGATAGAGTTCCATAGGTCCTAAAGAATTAAAGTTAATGGACACCCAAAGAGTTAAAAAAGAGGTCCAAGGATAGTGATGGATAACCTGCAAAGCATTACCAACCAAAAATTATGCAAAAGAGGCAATATAAAGGATGTCATCAGAAAGATGCTTGCCTAGAGAGAGATGATATTCAGGATAAAGTATGATGATAGTCAGCCCCCGCCATTGATATAGGTGTAGTTTCAGGAGAACCAGAGGAAGTTCCTAGGACCCTCTGTGGAGGATTTATGGGAAGGACACAGACAAGAGTTCCAAAAGATCCAAGAGCATGGATGGGTTGTGACCTGCATTAACAAAAGGAATACTTACCTTGAAGAAATCACTGGTCCACTGAAGTATCCAAATAACAAGAGAAAAGCCATCTAGAAACTAGTGAATGTTGGAAAAAAAAATAAATGGAGGTCTTATTTACTATACAAACTTATTGAACATCTCTTCAAAATGTACTGTAATAACAGTGCCTTCTGTCATTTGTCTATAAATTCAAATTTAAGGGAGTTCACTCACAATTTAATGTACTGAAGATCCAGACCTTATAAGCTTTGTTGTCCATTCCCAATTATACTTAGTAGTAGTAGAGAAATCTAAAGTATAATATGAAGAAGATGGACAGTCTGAAAATAATACATTGGTGACTGGAGATAATCCAGAAAGATTTTCATCAAAGTTCACAATTTATAGGAAGTAAGCACACTTCTTTTTTTCCCCCATCCACAATGAAATCAAGAAATCACAGCTGGACAGTTCAGCTGAAGCTTCCCAATAACATAACTGTGAAAGCAAATTCACTTGGATTTTCAATTTAACTTAAAGCAGGGCCACATATACTAAAATCTATACGATTTTAAAAGAGCTATAGACTTCTTCCATCAGGATCACCTAAATGTGGATGACATCCTATCTTGAGATTCCTCTGCAATTAAATCAGAGAAAAAGTTCAAAAATGTGCAGATTCAACAATTCTCTAACCTCCACAGCATGTCATTTTCAACTTGTGCTCTAGATTCCTTAAAAACTAATGTTTTAACTGCTTGGAAGAGCTAGGAATGAAGTGAAGAGAAGCTTGCCTGTATATCAAATGAATATTATTTAGATGAAAAAAGGAACCGTGAGAGAACAGAATGGGGCAGGAGGGAAAAAAAAATAAAATCTTCGAGAAGCTCAAGACAAATCTTTTCAATTAAATCATTAACAAATATTTGATATGCCACTTAACTAACTGACCCAGTATCAAATATGGAAGAGAGCTGTGGAAAACATGACATGAAAATTTGGGGTTTAGGTCAGTTTCAGGAAATGTTTTATACGTTCCCACAAATTTTTTGACCATAATTTTTAAAAATGTCTTTCTTCAACTTTCATCTTACATAATTCCTTATTGTTATGGTGACAACAAAACAAGCATCACAGGAAAAAAATACCACCCATTACTGTTAACTACAATTGTCAACAGAATTAGTAACAAAAAAGAAATCACCAGGGAAAGCTTTTTAAATAGGTTAAAATAGAACTATACATATATAAAGTCCTGGTTCCAAACAACATTCCCCAATGAGCTGCTTTTAGTTTTAAAAAGCTTAAAAAGAACATTGAAAATGAAGCACAGGTTTTCCTTAAGGCATAGCCTTATATTAGTGCTAAGTTAAAGTCATGTTCTCTTTTTCCATGAAAAGGAAGCAGGGAACATGTCTACCTACCATGGGAAGGAACAAAAAGAAAGGGAGCAACAGAAAAAGCATTTTCCAGCAATCTAGGATATTACTCTTAATTCTTAGCCCACACCACCTGAATTTGTGAAATTCTCCTCACAGGAGTCTCTTTTTCTTTTCCCACAATCTTTTATTTTTTTAAAAAAAGTTGTAATGTGATGAACAAAGGACTACCACAATTCCATTGGCAGGGTAGACACTTAGTGTGCATTGTTTTACTTCATGTATGTGGTCTTCCTTCCCTGAAAGTGCAAAATCACAGCAAGCAGACATCTGGAGGTCACCAAAGTCAGCATGCCATCTCAGAGAGAGACCAATGGCTCACTGCATTTGTGCTTCAAAGGTCCAGTTCACCTTGGCCATTCTTCTCAGTTAGCAAATTGCTGATAAAAGGCAAACTTGATCCTCTCTATGTGATGGCAAAGCTTGATAGCAGGGCCTAATTTCAAGTCCATGCACTCTTGAACAGTGGGAAGGGTAAGGAGTAGCAGGGCCTGCCCATCAATTTCCTGTCAAAGGAAAAAAAGAACAATTTTCTTTTAACTCTAGGCAGTGCTTCATTCATCATAAATTCTTTTTATACTTGATGATCTGTTAAATATTATCCTTTTCAGACTTTACTGAACAAATGGAACAGTTTTTTCTTACTCACTTTTTCGTTTTCTCCTTTAAAAAAAACTGACTAAATTTTTTTTTTTGTAATCCTCATTGTTCAGAATCTAATAACATTGTGGATTCATCAATGAAATCTCCAACAACTTCTCTCTTGCTTTCAGGCATTCAGCAAATAAAATTAAGTTATAAATGATAGCCCTCTAAAAGGAATTGATTATACACTCATCCAACAAACCTCAAGGAGTGTTAAGCATCAGTAATTTTTTTTTGGCTCTACAAAGTAAGCAAAACACTGAAGATATCTGATCATCAAAAAAATATTCCACAGGATGATATGAAAATTTGCTTTAAACTTCCCCAATTATTAAAACAAAATTCTTTCATTTTTATACTTACTAATAACAATGGAATTATTTTTCCTATTTACAGTTTTCCTTAAAACTGATCACCAGGGTCACATACAAATATGTGTATTTCTTTATACATATAATACACACACACACACACACACACACAATCCCAAAAGTCTTAATGAAAACTTAAAACTGCATTAAGATTTTTGGGATACCCTGCCTACACTTTACAATTACTCCTTTAAAATAAATAGAATTCAATTTTTAGATCATCACTGGAAGAAAATTAATAATTACTTAGCAAACATTCTTGTTCAATCATTTCAATTATGCCTGACTCTCTGTCACACCATTTAGGGTTTTCTTGGCAAAGATATTAGAATAATTTTGCCATTTCCTTCTCTAGGCTAACAGGGTGAAGTGATTTGCCCAGAGTCATACAGCCAAGGAAGAGTCTGAGGTCAGATTGTAACTCAAGATGATGAGTCTTCTTTTTTAAAAAAATTAATTAATTTATTTTGAATTTTATAATTTTCCCCCTAATCTTGCTTCCCTCCCCCCACCCCCCACAGAAGGCATTCTGTTAGTCTTTATATTGTTTCTATGGTATACATCGATCTCAGTTGAATGTGATGAGAGAGAAATAATATCCTTAAGGAAGAAAAATAAAGTATAAGACATAGCAAAATTACATAATAAGAGAACAGATTTTTTTTTAAATCAAAGGTTAGACTTTGGTCTTTGTTCAAACTCCACAATTCTTTCTCTGGTTACAGATGGTAGTCCCCAAATGGTCCCTGATTGTTGCACCTGATGAAATGAGCAAGTCTATTAAGGTTGATCATCCACCCCCATGTTGATATGTACAATATTCTTCTGGTTGTTCTCAGATGATGAGTCTTCTTGACTCCAGGCCCAGAACTCTAAATACTTTGCCATGTAGCTGCCTTCTATATAACAAATATTATACTGTAACAATCAAAGAAATGAGCTATCATCTACATTACCTAAACAAAACCAGGTGGCACAATGGATATAGTACTAGGCCCAGAGTCAAAAGGACCTGAGTTCAAATCCAGATTTCAGACACTAGCTATGTAATCTTGGGTAAATCACTTCATCTCTGCTTGCTTTCAGCTATAAAGTGGGAGTAATAACACCTGCCCTCTTCATAGGTTGTTGTGAAGATCAAATAATCATTTTAAGTACTCTTGAACTGCTTATATTCTCTTCTCTAACTTTGAAAAATGAATAGGAAACTCTTATTTTTTTTTTAGTCCAAAAAAACCCAACTTGCTTTTAAAGGTTTGTGGTTGAATGGTTCAAACTAAGCATGTTAAAGCTTTTTTCCTTACAAGATCCGTGAACACAAATACAAAGCATTTCTTGTACCTGATCCAGGAAGATTCTGGCTAATGGAGCACAGTCTGTAGACTTGATGAACCGCACGACGTCTGCCACACTCCACTCCAGTGGGTTACTGTCTAGTTGCAGTTTTTCAGCAACTTCAATCTTTATTTCCTTCATTTCCAACACACAGAAGCAAATTTGACAGTATTATAAATTGTGGCCATATCCTTTAAGCAATGTCTACATATTTTCTTTTCAATGCCAAGCAGTGAAGTCTATGTTTTAAAATGGGTCCAGGTCAGATTACTCATTAAACAACCAGAGCACCTGAGATACTGAACATACTCAATACATGTTTGTAGTGTTATCCAGGATGATGCTCATAGAAAATAAGGGGAAGGATTTTATTTCATTCAAGGACTAAGAAAAGTATTTGAATCACTTAAAGAAAAGGCAACTGAGTTCATTTTAAACCCTCTTTAGAAAAGTGTGCAGGCCCGTGACTTGGCATCCGTCTGCACTGGCATATCCGGGTCTGACCAGACTCAAAGCCCTTGGAGGCAAGGACTTTGGAGGTCGAGCACCATTATAAAGCCTAGCATACTGAAGGCACTCACTAAGTGCTTACTGCTGATCCCTTTGAGTAATAGGAATCATTTTGAAATGACTTTAAATATAAAAGGAAGAGAGTTCATGAGTTTTGTAGGTAAAGGGATGGTGTCAGAAGTATCAATCTTTCCAAAAAGTAGAACAGTGTTTTGTACTTTCCATTTAATAAGGTGGTTGCTGAAAAAAAAATTAAATAATTTCTATTGAATTTATGTAATTTCTAGCATTTCAGCAAAATGGCTTTATTAAAATAAAGTGTCATTGATTTTTAAAATTGGGACAATACTAAAAATATCAATCATCAGAAACTCAAAAAACATTTTTCTAAAGCACTAAAAAGTCAAAGTATACCTTTTTGTATGCATGAAACATATAATCCTTACAAAAATTTTTGGGCAAGTAATTGGTGCACTGTGAATGCATCTTTAAAGGGAACTACTCAAAATTCAAGTCCATACAGAAAAAAGGGGGAAATCCTCATCTGATAAGTTTATTTCTGCAAAAAGTTCAATTAACTCAAAAATCCTAGGGCAAAGAAATTTTTTTAAATTGTTAAATAGATACCTTTGGTGAAGGAGGTTTATTCTCATCATCAGAGAAAGAAAAAGTGCGAAGTTTTCTTTTTCTCTTGTCTCGATCCTGAGCCAATGAATGAGACAATTCACTTTGGGTAGGAGAGGAAGAGCATGATTTCTTTTCGGACACTTCTGATTCTTCCTGCAACTCATCTTGCTGTTCAGAGGCACTATCTTCACTTAGAGATTCTTCATCTACTTCATCCTGATCATCGTCATCATCACACCCACTGCCCTACAGTACAAAAAAAACAAGTCATCACCCATAACTTATTAAAAACATTGCTTTTCTGCAACATAAAAAAGCATTTCTCATTAGCCAGAGTCAAATTATCAAGGTCTACAGAATCTTCCTTTTGAAACTGGCATGAAGAAAATGTTTGTCAAGGGGAGAGCCACTGTGGAACAGAGATAGCTTCAGTCCACTCCTCTCCAAAATCCCTCCACAAACCTGGGGAGATCCTGCTGGTGTGTTATCGACAGATGCTGAAGAGCGCTTCTTCTTATGGACAAAGAAATTCTTCCTCCTCTTCCGTCTCTTGTTTGTTTTCTTTATGACGCACTCTAAGTTACTATGCCCACCAGGTGGCCGCCCGATTCTTTTATTTTTCTTCTTTCCATAATAGTGTGCTGGAATGTGACCAAAAAAAAGAGAGCGAGAGATTTTTGTATCACATTTTTCTGGATAATGGTGATACTTCAGGGCTACTATTTTCAAATGTCAGCAGAGTTGGGTGGAGCTAAAGAGATCAGAGACTAAGAAAAAAGAAAAGCCAATCTTTGATGTCAATCTATCAATGGACATTTGTTTAGTGCTTCCTAGGTAACAGGCACTGAATATACAAAATCAAAAATAACAGTCTCTGCCCTCAAGGAAATTACTTTCTAATGAGGAAAATAACATGTAAATAAGTAAGCACACATCAGAATATATACATATATATACATACATATAAATATAATATATATAATATATATAACTTAAGCAAATTTGTTGTTGGTGTTGCTAGAGAATCAGAAAAGACTTCATGGAGAATGCATCACTTGAAAGGTTTTAAGGAAACAAGGGATTCTAACAGCTAGAGGTGAGGTGAGGTAGGACCTCCAGACACTGTAGACAGACAATGCAATGTGTGAGGAACAGCAAAGAGGTCAATGTGGGAAGGGGAGTCTTATATAGTAAAAATATAGAAACATAGAAAGTGGTTTATAGCCAGGTTGTGAAAGGTTTTAAAATCCCAAAAGATGAGCTTATATTGATCCTAAAAGTAATAGGAAATCAATGATTGAATGTCATGATTGCCAAGAAACTAAATTAAAAATCCATCCTCAGAAACCTATAGGTTTTAAGCCATAAATAAATCACTTTTCAAAACTTCAGATTAAAATGATCAATGAATAATGTTGGCACTGACAGGGTTGATTTGAGGAATTCACTTTACAAAAATATACTTTACAAACACTTTACTTAAATATTATGTAAATGGGAGTAATTAGCATTAACACAGTGATCTTAACTAAAAATAAAGTTTTATTATGCTTTTCAATATAAATTTGTTAAGCTACTCTAATTTCACTGTCACCTTGAACCCTTGGACTTCAAAAAGCATATTGTTTTGCAATTCTCTACTGAATTTATCATATAATATCCTATATCATAATAATTTGAGTTTGTGTCATCATAAATCCCACAAGAATAAATTCCATGAAATCAGGGACCACAAACTCTAAGCTTTACATCTGTATAATCTTCCTTCCTTCACAATTTGAATCCAATTTAAAATGATTATCTTACTTGGCATGAATTTTTGCAAGAAAATCACAACCTTGTCACGAAAGATAAAAATCATTTAAAAAAAGGTTTTACTTCAAATTTTAGAATTGGGTTTTTTGATAAATGTCAAAAAAACTGTAGGGTTTAATTAATATTATAACTTAAAGACATTTACATGAAAATGACTACTTTTAATGAAATGGTATTAAAAATAATGCATTCATTTAATCTTATTTTGAAAGTGTCATCATGCTTCTGAGATGTGTATGTGTAACTAGTATAGGAATAAGAGCTATTCCCCCAATCAATAAATAGTGAAAAGGATATGACAAGACAGCTTTCAGTGTAATAAATTCAAGCTATTAATAGTCATATGAATAATGGCTCTAACAACTCTTGAGGTTCCATCTTACACATCTAGCAGACTAACAAAGTTGAAAAATAAAATGACAAATGCTGAAGGGGCTTTGGAAAAATAGGTACCTTATTGTACTGTTGGTAGTACTGTAAACTGGACCATTAACATTGGAAAGCAATTTGGATCTATGCCAAAAAGGCTACTAAGCTGTGCATAATGATTCAACTCTTTGTGGTAGCAAGTAAGGAAGAACTACTGAACAAGTTATGACATATAAATGAGATAAAATACTACTGTGTTATTAGAAATGAAAGGAATGGTTTCAGAAAAACTTTGGAAAAATTTGTATGCACTAGTGCTGAACTGAAATGATCAGAACTAGGAAAATAAAACACAACAACAACACTATAAAGTTAAACTATAAACTATAAACACTATAAAATAACTTTAAAAGATTTAAAACTCTGATCAATACAATAACTAACAGTCACTATTCCAGAGGACCCATGATAAAACATACTATTCACCTCATGCCAGAGGTGATGGACTTATAGTGTGAGAATGAGCCAGAGGTGATGGACTTATAGTGTGAGAATGAGACTTTTTGTTTTTTTGATGTGGTCAATTTAAGAATTTGTTTTGCATAGCTAAATTTGTTTGTAACAGGGATTTTGTTTTTTATTCTTTTTTCCATAGATAGGGAGGAAACAATTGAGAGGGAGAAAAGGGAAATTTTTGTTGAAAAGTAACACTGTGATTTATACATTCCAACTGAATATCCACCTTAAGCTCACTCTTGAATCCAAGCCTGGAAGACTTAAATCACTCAACTTTGGAATTACTGCCCTGATGCTATGAGATTCAGACTGGTGAATCAGCAAGCCCTGGTCTCCTACATCTGGCTGGCTCCAGACCCTAGATTATGCTGCTTCTAGATAGCTCCCTGATGTTCCTTGTCCTCCTAGCTCTGGATACACTAATAAAAACATACTACTAGTGCTTCTAAAAAGGGGGTTATCAGTTGACATCATCTTCCCTGCCCTCCCAAACCAAAACAGTTTTCCCTTGTCCAATTCTCCCACAGGATCTCCTCCTGATATGATTACAGCTTCTTGAGGTTTTTGCATTTGTATCCCAGTGAATGGTACGTATTAAGTGGTTAATAAAGATTTCTAATTCATTCAGATATAATGACAATATCTTTCCAATATCTACTTCAATCAGTCTTTATAATAAAAATGCTGAAAAAATTTATCAGAATAAATCACTTGTTTAAAATATTACTGAACTCTTGTACAAAATCAAAAATGACCTTATGGTAGGAGAAAAAAAGAAAACTGAATATTCCTGTCTTCTGATTTAAGTTAATTTCACTCAAATTAGTGTTAGAAGAGACTCTCTCACCAATGTCTACACTCATTTTGACAGTGCCATTTCCTAGAAATACTTTTTTGAAAAGAAATTAAGATCAATTTGAATAGTTTCCAAAGTTTTTAACAAGTATGTTCATGCACTCTTAAAAGCTTGATAATTTAAGTATAACCACATGAGACATTTTGTTTACATATGCTGTAACTTTGCAGTAGTCCATATAAATGCCTTATGAGCAGAAATTGGGTCAATTTTCATTTTCATTTCTCCATATATCAACACAACATTTTTCTAGGCAAAATTTGTTTACTGAGTTTAAATAAGAGATCATTTGACCTTATAAAGAATTCAGAAAGCTAATTTTAAAAATTAAAAGTGCCTAATAGACAATTCCTTAGGCTAAGATGAAATTTTTTTTATATATTAATTCTGCCAAGAGACACTAGTTCTATCATACTGTTTTTAAGCATTATGAATAAGAGATTAAAAAAAATTAGTATTTTGTGTAAGGGTTACAGGGTCTTGACAAATATAGTCTGTTTATTTATGTTAACCTTTGCTTTAGTTTCAGAAATGTGATGAACACAAAAAGAAACAGGATGTAGAACAGGGGATGCTATTCAATCCAATCCAAAGCAATTTAGGGTGGAGTTAAGCAATTACATATTGCAGTAGATGCCTTCATAAATGCTTTTAAATGTCACTGACTCATAGACATAGGTCTCTGGCTATCAGCCACTAGTTATCAATATTTAAAATATCACTTACTGTATTTGGTCTTTGTCAATACAGAGCAGTTCTCAGAACACTTGTCCAGAACCATCTGAGGACCAAAGAGATTAGGGCAGCATTCTAATTTTATACAGGTTTTCCGGCAGAAATCAGTCACTCGATCAGCTGTTCTCACAATCTCAACTGTAGCACGATAGCTTTTTCCTTTGTATCTGTCATTGGGGGAATTCAGATGTTAAAGTTATTTCATGAGTTCAAACTAAATAGAGGAAAAAGTCTTACTATGCACGCCAATCAGCCTGTTTCTTAAAATGTGCTGCATGTTTAACATACATTATAAGAAAGGAATTTTCTTCCATGACACTCAGTTTGAAAAAGACTGCTTATATATTATACTACTAAAATAATGCATAAAGAAGCAAAACATTTTTCTAAGAAAGAGAAATAAGCAAGTTTTGCCTTCTAGCCCTCAATTTAAATTCTTCATGTTGAAACCACTTCTAAAAAATGTTTATAGTTTAAAAATTTAATGTCACTTGTTACAATGTAGTAATATTATTCTATTACAAGTGAAGAACATTTATTTTGGTCTCTAGTTCTTTGTTTCCATGAATGTTTTTATATAAATGAGATCATTTTATTCTGTTCTCCCCATGATATACGGGATCTCTGAGTCAAAGGACTTGAAAGTTTTATTCATTTCTTTAGCAAAATTCTAAATTGCTTTTCAGAATGGTTGGACTATTCATACTTCCACTGTGGAACTATGGTTTATTTGTGCCTATATTTCTTCAGTCTCCCCAAGACTATTTCTAGCTTTTGTTATCTTTGCAAATTTGCTTAGAATGAGATAAAACTTTAGTGTTCTTTTGACTTGCATATCTCTTATTACTAGTTATGTGTACCATTTTTTCATATACTTAATAGCTCACAATTCAGTTTAATGTTATAGTTAAGATATTTCTGAAAACTTTGGTCCTCTAGAATTCAGAATGACATTCTAGAATCATAATCCTAGAGTTTCCTGCAGCAACCAATATGCATTTAACTACCAAAAAAGGAGCACAAGTAACATACTTGGCTTTTAGAGTTTCCCCATGTCCATGCCAAACAGAATCTTCATCTAGTTGAAGCTCCCGAAGAACACGGCTTGGTTTGTAGGCTGCATTGATTAGCAATGTGAGAACCTAAGAGTCATTTTAAAAAAAAAAGAGGCAGAAAATGTAACAGGGATGATAATAAAAGGAAATTAAGAAAAAATTAAGATTACTGCTAATATCAGCCTGATTTATTACTGCTAAGACATATCAGCAGATTAATTCCATTCAACTGTATTATTGAGTATCAAAACACCTAAGAGTTACATATGCACAAGTAGTAGTAACATTACTGAGGTCAGCAGCAGCTGCCAGGAGAGTCAAATCAAACAGAAACTAGAACCTCACTAAAAATTTCAAAACTTGGTTGTCAGAAATCATGTACCACTAACCTGAAATTCCTTAGTAGATAGACAGTTTTTATGATGTCACCTGGGCAAATCCCACAAAGCTCCAAGAATTACAAAGTTATCTTGTGACATATTTTGCTAGTCCAATCTCTTACTGAAATGCCTAACAGTGAAAAAGTTAACTCCTGTATTAAAAAACTGTTCCAGGGGCGGCTAGGTGGTGTAGTGGATAAAGCACCGGCCCTGAAGTCAGGAGTACCTGGGTTCAAATCCGGTCTCAGACACTTAATAATTACCTAGCTGTGTGGCCTTGGGCAAGCCATTTAACCCTGTTTGCCTTGCAAAAAAACCTAAAAAAAACTGTTCTAACTCATCCTTTCCCTATGAATAGAAAAATAAAGTGTGCAGTCTTTTGTGAGGGAGAGACTAAGTAACTTTTGCTAAGAGTTAAATGTCAATGGATGCTGTTCTTCGATAGTCTTTCTTTGAAAGTAAATAAAGTTCTTGCGGAACAGATTCCACACACATCTAGCATCTAGCTAGAGTGTCAAAAGTATCTCACAAGACAACTCATTCCATGACTAGATATCTCTTGTTAGAAAGTTCTTAATTAAACTAGCTAAAATGTATTGTTTTCAATTTCCATCAATTAATTCTGTTCTCTGGGGGAACAGAATAAATCTAATTAGAACAACCCTTCAAATATCAAGTCATACTATGCCCCAACCCTAATCACAACATGCACAACAATTCTCTTTTCAGGAAATCCTCTTTATTTCCTTTGCCAAAATCCAGATGTATTCTGGAGTCAACTTCCCCAGGGAGAAGACCATCAATAAATTCTCAGTGTGAGCTTTTATACTTCAGAAATCAGCAATCACTATTAATCAGGGCTGATTTACTATTTGATTTGATTTTCTAGACTTAAAAAAAATGAACAGGAAAATGTTAATAATTCTGATTAAGCTTAAAAGTGTATGTAAACACCAACATTTTTCCCACTAGAAAATGTGGCTGTTCAGCATGGGGGTGATGATCGGCCTTGATGGATTCACTCATTCCATCAGTGCAGCAATCAGGGAGAGTTTGGGTCTGTGTGCAATGGAGAATACCAGCTGTATCCAGAGAAAGAACTGTGGAGTTTGAGCAGAGACCAAGGACTATTACCTGTAATTTGGGAAAAGAACTGATGTCTTATTGTCTGATCTTGCTATCTCTTATGCTTTGTGTTTCTTCCTTAAGGATGTGATTTCTCTCACATCACATTCAATTTAGATCAATGTATACCATGGAAACAATGTAAAGACTGACAAATTGCCTTCTGTGGGGGGTGGGGGAGGGAAGTAGGATTGGGGGAAAGTTGTAGAACTCAAAATAAATAAAATCTTTAAAAAATCATTAAAGGCATTAAACTAATGTTAAAAAAAAATGTGGCTGTTAAGCATTTAACAACACAGCCCCTATACTGCTCAATAAATACTGCCCAAATTCAGTTCAAGGACAACAAAAGTCATAGTAAATGCAGACTGAAGGCATATGACTTGAAGGGCTGATGTGGATAACTGACATTTTTATATCATTTTTAAGGATTGCAAAGTACTTTACTCATCCATTATCTCATTTAAACCTCACAATAGCAATGCAAAAACTAAACATGATTTGGTTTCATAATTAAGGTTTTGTAATAAACCTGATTATATAGTACAAGAAGACTGTCATGTCCTATAACCTGAAAACTCTCCTGGTATTAATGTCATCCCAAATGCATTAGTTTTTTGGGGAGCTACTACATCTAACACTTGGTTCATACTGCTCCTATAATTGAGTAAGATACCAAAGTCTTTTTCATGTGAACTGCTTTCAAGTGAGGTTTCTTCTAAATTCTGTATTCATAAAGTTGATTTTTGAACCTAAATTCAAGACTATTTATCCCTGTTCAATTCCATCTCTATCTCATGCTGAGGTTTTGCAGACTTGTTTTTGTTTTGCTTCCTTTTCCTGTTTAGCTAATATTCATAATCTAATATTTTATGAATGCAAGATAGATTTCCCATGGGCAGAATCAAAGTGATGGAATAGCAGAAAGAAGCAAAACCTAGTGTTCCCACTAAATGCCCTTCACAAAAAATCTACAAAATGAATCAGACCAAATTTCTGATTGGTAAATTCTTCCAGACAGAGATCTACAGACACTGGAAAAGTGATATAGTTTAGGAGCATGCTTCCACAGCATTCAGCAACTCAAAGAGAGCCAAGATGGGCACTAGGGTAAGAAAAGTCTCCATATAGTCACTCACTAACTAATCTGGGTCATACTGAATTAGAAATCTACATCGAGGAATGGCAAAGACAAACAGTTACTAAATGGGCCTAGCTCATATTGAGCAGGGTTCTAATCACAGAAGGGATTCAGTTATAGTCTCCTGCCCGGCTGAAGTTTGAAGTGGAATAACCAGGTCAAGTGTTCTGGATCAAAGGGAATCCTAGAGTTCAGTCACTCTGAACCTACCGGGGTTCCCAGGGGGATAGCAGTAGCTGAGTCCTGCAGCATTTGGGGAGCACAAACAAGTTAAAATACCCAAACCTGGATCAGGAGTGTACAGATCTCATCCAGGGGGGTGGTAAGGAGATGCAGTCTAAAAAATCACATCATTTTAAGAGCACTGAAAGCTTGCAAGTCTCTAGAAGTAAAAGTAATAGCAGGACACAAAAAGACAGAATTAGAAGTTCTCAGAACCCAGCCCAAAATTCCTAAGTTTGTCTTGACAAGTAGATCCCATGTACTTTATATTGTCTATAGTTATTTTAAAAAGAATTTCTCTTTCTATTTCTTGTTACTGGACTTTATTAAATATGTATAGAAATGCTGATGAGTTATGTGAGTTTATTTTAGATTCTGCAACTTTGCTAAAGTTAATTATTTCAACTAGGTTTTTTTAGCCGATTCTTTAAGTATATGCATTTGCCTATTGTGATTCCTTTAATTTTTTCTTCTCCTATTTTTAAACCTAATATTTCTAGAATAATATTGAAAAATAGTGGTGATAATGGGCATTCTTGCTTTATCCCTGATCTCACTAAAAAGATTTATAGCTTATTCCAGTATAGATAGTGTTTGCTAATAGTTTTAGGTAGTTACCACTTATTTTAAGGAGAGCTGTTTGTTCCTTTGCTCTCTACTGAATTTAATAGGAATGGTATGGAATTTTGTCAAAAAGTTTTATCTACATCTATTAAAAATCATCATATGACTTTTATTATTTTCATATGGTCCATTATTATAATCAATAACTTTATACAGTCAATTATAATTTTCATAATTTTGAACTAAGCCTGCATGCCTGGAATAAATTCCACCTGACTATAGTGTATGGTCCTTTTGTGATATATTGCTGCAATCTCCTTGATAGAATTTTATTTAAAATTTTTGAACCAAAATTCATTAGATAAATTGGTCTATGGGTTTTTTTTTCTGTTTTGGCTTTTCTTTTTTAGATACAACATCATATTTGTGTCAAAAAAATTATTTGGTAGGATTCCTTTGCCTATTTGTTCAAGTGGTTTATTATTTGGTATTGTAATTAATTGTTCTTCAAATGTTTGGTAGAGGGGGCAGCTAGGTGGCGCAGTGGATAAAGCACCAGCCCTGGAGTCAGGAGTACCTGGGTTCAAATCCAGTCTCAGACACTTAATAATTACCTAGATGTGTGTGACCTTGGGCAAGCCACTTAACCCCAATGCCTTGCAAAAAAATGTTAAAAACAGAGAGTCTACCTACCAAGACAAACACAGGAACTCTATGAACATAATTCCTAAACATTCTTCAGTGAGTCAGTCACATTGATTAAGTTGCTACCAAGTCCCAAGCACTGTGGCCTGGGCCCTGGGGACACAAAAAGAAGCAATAGACTCAGGGGAGTTGTTTGATAAGGCATGCCTTGTTCTGTGTGATACATATGTTCTATGGGAGGAAGACCCAGATTCCAATTTTGCCTCAGAAATTTACTGACCATATAATCCTAAGTAAACCACATGAGCTTTCTGGGCTTTGGATCTTCCTCCATAAAATGAAGGGTTTCGATTCAATAAGGGACCTTCGTCCTATAAATACAGGATAATGTGAACCTATGCTTAGGAGATATGAAGCAGGGATATTATGGCTAAAGAAAAGGAACTCAAGAATTCTGGATCACAGAGGTGGAGATTAAAGTCATCATTGTAAAAGTGAGGCAGAATGAAAAGGGAATTCAAGGAACTTAAGAAAGTCCAGGCTACCTAGAGAACATCAACTTGCATGGTGACATACCCAGGTATAAAGCAGAGGCCAGAGTGAAGAAGGGAAGACAATGAGTCATAGAATGAACTCCTTAAAAAAGGAGGGAGAACAATCTGGAAATCAATATAAGACTGTGACAAGAAGTTAAAGAGAGATAAAAGAGAGATCATAGAGGGAAAGCTCACTGAGTGATGGTGGCAAAGGGACAATTTGGGAGTAAGGAGCAAACCTAGTAACAGAAAAGGTGACGAGGGATTCTGTGCTTCTTGAGAAAAAAACAAGTTTTCATTCAATCTAAAAAATGAAGAGAATATAAAAATATCTAAAATAACAAAAATTTATAGAAGACAGGGTTACAGAGGGTATGGGACTAAGAGTTTAGAGGATGATAACAATTATTATAGATAGGCAAGACTGAGGTGGCTGGGTATGAAAGTTTGAGAAAAACTGGAAAGGGAGAAAATTTTCAGTAGATAAAAAATCTGAAGCACACAGAAAAGGAGACAAGGGCAAATGTCTTGTTGAAATAAAAACGTGTAATACAATGGTGTGCTAGAGCCAGCTCAAACCAATTTGAGAGAGACAACTGTTAAATTTTCAATGTGAGAACATTTACATCTAGAAAATAAGCAAATGCTACAAATAAGCCTTTGATTTGATTTGTTGAGTTTCTAGAGTTAAAGCAATGGATTAAAAAGTTAATAATGCAGATTAAATTTAAAAGTGTGACATGTTTACTGCCTCCCCCTCCCAGAGAGCCAAATGTTAAACATCTACCAGCACATCTCTAGTTATATCAATAACAATTCAGTTCACCCATCAGAAAAAGCAAATGTACTGTCAATAGTTTGACATAATTTATTCTGAACAGATATATGCCACTAAATAATCTGCTCAAACTATCTGCTTAAAATCCATTCAATAAACTAGAAATCAAACATTAAGAAATAAACACATTACAGAGTGATTAATCCCATTACAGAGAATATGGGGTTAGTTTCAAAAGTTAACTCATTTTAAATGGTATTATTTAAATTTAACTTTTCCAAAATTCAGATATTAAATTTTGAAAATGATTTTCATGTTAAAATTACATAATGCTATAAAAATACACATCTGCAAGATAAGAACCCTTCTAAGATGGTGTTTAGTACAGCTTTAAAATCAAGTCATTTTAGCTAAGCAACTTGATTCCTTAAGTTGCCACATTCAATACTGAACCAAAATCTATTTAACATCAGAAATGGAGTACATAATACACTGGAGGACTAAACCTCCAAAAAAAATAATAGAGTACTAGTTAGTAATGCTAAGAAAAGGAAAAATTCTGTATATTTTCTATAAAACTCTAACATAATAATAATCAGTGATGCTGGGCTGTAATTCCTTCATTTCCCTTCCAGGTATTTAAATTTCTGAACAGTTATACATGTACCATTTGGAACTAAGAGCGATAAGAAATCCCTAAGTTTGTATAAGCCAAGGACCAAACTCTTAGGGTCCCTTTTGACCTTATTTATTTTGGGGGTTTATTTTGGGGGGGGGAGTAAAGGGGAGTTGAGAAAGCCTGGGTCTCCCTCCCTCTCCCAAGGCCAGAATAGCACCCACCGTTCTGAAGGCCCTACTTACCTCTTTAAGAACCAGAACACAGTTTCCTGGTCCTACACACTGAGGCAATTCAGCAATTCTTCCTTTGTTGAGATAAGGCCCTGAGAAGCAACGGTGGTTGAAGTAGATCTTTGGACAGAAGTATTTTCCATTGATTGTTACTGAAAAATGAAATGAAGTAAATATAGTTAACCCTGCTACATTGCAACTTTCACCACTGCAGTTTTGATATATCATGGGTTGGCATAAGAAGTTAAATAAGAATTCGGGGGAGTTTTGTAAAAGCTGCATACAACATTGCAAAGACCAGTTAATGACACAGAAAAAGTTTAGAAACTCAGAAATACATAAAATATATATCATAGTATTGTATAATAACAACATATTTTATCTTTTAATGACATAGTAATTCAGACTTCTCTAGCACAAAGGGAGGGCCACAGAGGGCACCATACCCTTAAGCCCCATGACGTAAAAGGGATAACTGAATTCTATATGTAGTTACTTTTCATCCCATGCTTTCCTTAGATTCCTAGAAAACTCAAATAAAGTAAATTACAAAGAATTCTCTACACATAACAGTAGCTAGCACTTATATAGTAGTGCCTTAAAGTTTACAAATATCCTCTCATTTTATCCTCAAATCAACACTGAACTATAGGCATTATTAGTAATACTGCCACTGTACAGATGAGCAAAGGCAGGTAGATTAAGTGACTTATTCAGGGTTATCCAGCTACTATCTTAAATTGGATTTAATCTGCTCTTCCTGACTTCCAGTCAGATACTCTATCCACTGTGATACTTAGCTTAAGCCCAAGAGAGTGGCAAGGTCATAGAAATGTTCAGCTAGGTTTTTAGGGGTATTTTTATATGCAAAGTTCATTAGAAAAGCTGAGGTTCAATTAAGGGGTATATGGATCAAAAGAGGATGAAGGAAGTACAGGATTATTCCTACTTATGCTTCAGTACTTTTGATCATAAATATAATTATGAGATCAAATTCTATAATACATATGTATATGAAACATATTAATAAGGACTTACACTAAATATCTACTGGATTTACTAGAAGTTTTGTCTTAATATTAAAACTTGTTTCTAAAGCAAATATAGATAGGGTTAAAGATATATCTACAAAAATACAAGAAATTTTCAAAATTAAAGTAAACATTCTATACCAGTTAATTTCTTTAAATTAACAAGCACAATTATTTGAATCATACTTTATGCCTTTAATCAAAGACTTAAGGTTAATTATATTATATGTTCTAAGCAGAATGTATTTTAAATGTCAATGAGTATATTAATGGGGACAGACATGGTTTGGTTTTAATATTTATAATTTCCAGTCAAATTATTTTGATGTCAAGTCAAACATATGAATGCCTCCAATGTGTAGGCACTGTGCTGAGGATTAATTATTACAGGTTCTCTGAATACAAAGAAATTCAAACACAGAGTGAAAACCTTCAGGACTCTGAGATCTCAAGAGACAGAATGTCCCAAGAGGCCCTGGGAGCTGGCTAAGCAAGTCTATCACCCTATGCTTTCTATGGTCATGATTCTGGTCTTTTTAGTCTAGATTTCCTAGCATTTTCTGAGGCTCATTCATGTGGGAAGCAGAGGTGAGACTCTCTGAAAGGCCAATCTAGTGCTCCTAGGGAAGTCTCTGGTGTTTAGAATAGCAATATGGCCCATCTGTCTTATGACAAATACTTGAAGACAATTATCTTGTCTCCAATCTCCAACCCAGCCCCCTGGGACATGCCCAATTCTTCAAAGCCTCTTTTAGGAAGATTCAAGATACTTCTCCATTACAGGAGCCTTCCCCTCTAGCTTATTATCAATGTATTTCCTACAACATATTGCCTGGAATTGATCAAAACAATCTAAAATGTTCTGATCAGGGCAGGTATAAACAGCAGAATTATTACCTTCCTCATTCTGGACACTATAAAATTCATGTTTTGGTCACCATGTTGCAGTGCTGATTTATACTGGTCACTGCCATTACTTTTTCTTCTTAATGCTACAATCTCACATGCTCTCCCATCGCAACTTGTGAAGTTGATTTGGTCCTTAGTATTCAACACATTGACCCCCACTAAATGTCATTCTATTAGAATAAAGTCAACATTTTAGTTTGCAGGATCTTCTTCTGAATCTTGACTTTTATCTGGAGTTAGCTGTCCCTTTCATCTTTCTTTCATCTGCTCTGGTGTAATTCATAAGAGACATCCATCCAAGTCAACCAATTATTGACGATTCTTTTCCATCAGTTCTCTAGAGCTTCATTAGGCAAGTCATACAACAAACTAAATTTCACAGATAAAAACATGAAATTTATTTCTAAGCAAAATTTGGTTATAGTAAAGCTATTCATTCAGCATCAAGCACAAAACTTTTCCTTCTGACAAAGGCAACTGTTACTTTTAAAAGATAGAGTTGCTACAGCAACCAAAATATCACCAAGTATCAAATAATTAAAAAGTAACTGACTTCGGGGCAGCTAGGTGGCACAGTGGATAGAGCACCAGCCCTGGAGTCAGGAGGACCAGAGTTCAAATCCAGCCTCAGACACTTAATTGCCTAGCTGTGTGACCTTGGGCAAGTCACTTAACCCCATTGGCCTTGCAACAACAAAAACAAAAAAGTAACCTACATTTTACAAAAAAAAAAAATCAACAGAAATTCTGGGAGCTGGCTTAGCATTTAATTTAATTAAGGAAAAAACAGTATACAAATCTCTCATTAGTACTATTTTAACCTTAAGAAAAACTTCATCATATGTTTTTCAAATTTAACTCTAATAAACTTGTATTACCTTACCTTCTAAAAAGGTCAAGTGGTCTGGCCAAGATGACAAGAATATCAATTAATACCTTTGTGCTGAAACCCAGATAAGCCTAATGATTATACTTTTATAGTTGATAATACAGCACAAAATCTGCATCTGTGGTCCTATACCAAGGATTTAAGATAAGGAGTTATCTAAGTGAACCTATTACCAAGGGATAATCATGAGGAGAACTGAAGTACATCTGTAGTGTGACTTCTTTAAGAAATCAATGAAACCAATTCTCATGTTCTACAAAGATCTAGGCTAGAGTTAGAAAAGCAAAAGTTTACTAATGACATACCTGAATCAGGAGGATTTGGCTCCTGGCTCTTCAGACTTTCATGGACCATTCTTGAAGGTATGATTCTGAGGTGAGAAAACAAAGAGAACAAAGTTTGCTATGGCTGTTGCTTGATTCTTTTAGTCTGAATGAAGAGACTTCTGTAACTCATGTAGTTAAAATAAATAAGAGAACGAAGGTCCTGAATGGCTAAATCTATAAAGGTAAAAATGCCTGTGAATGATGTCTTTTTTTTTTAATGCATGGTTACAAAACTAGAACGGGGCCTGGTAGGTTGGTAAGCAATCCAAATAAAGTCCTGGGATCGGTCTGCACTTTTCAAGTGATTTTCATTTTCAATGAAGAAGCAATATAGATAGAGATGTAGATAGATAGAGATGTAGATGTAGATATAGATGTAGATAGATTCCTTGGCTTTAAAAAACAAAGAAAATCTGAGGAAGCAACCATAAAGAACATCCATTTTTTTTTTTGCAATGGCTAGATTGCTTAAAGATGTTCAAATTTAGAAAAAAAATTAATAAAGACAATACTACTATGATTACCACAGTATATTCTACTCATGGCAAGCCTGAATAATTTCTCTTTTCAGAATATGTGCTCACTATATATTTGGTCTAATCTTAATAACAAAAATCAAAAAGGTCAATGTTCTCAGAAGTATTCAATTTATCTACAGAACAATATGCCTTAATAATAATAGTGATAACCAAAACTAGAAATTTATATAGTGCTTTAAGGTTTACAACATGCTTTACAAATAGCATATCATGCTATCCTCAAAACAACCCTGGGAGGTTTATTTCATTATCATCTTTGTTTTAAACATGAGTTAACTGAGACAGATTACCCAACCTGGGGTCTGGATACCAAGTTCAAATCTGGTCTCAGACATTTACTAGCTGTATGACCCTGGGCAATTCACTTAATACCTGTTTGTCTCAGGTTTCTCAACTGTAAAATGAATATAATAATGGCATGGCTGTAGTAAGGACAAAATAATATTTGGAAAGCACTAGTATAGAGCTTAGTATAATGCCTAGAGTACATAGTAAGAACCATATAAATGTTGGACTTTTTTTTTCCTGGAAAGAATGAGTACTATTTCTTTGGACACGTAATCCATCATGCCTTGCCAAATCCTAACCTTGAATTAATCTCACCATCTGCCTCCACTGTTCTTATTTATGTGTACCTGAAGAGAGCTAAAAAAAATATCATGAAACTATATTGCCTTGGGTAGACTAAAAATTTATGTTACATAATCTTAACTGGGCCCTCACTGCAGCAAGGCAATCCTTTTCACTATCCCACTCACCACAGCAGATATACCAAATCTTTTTATTCCTCCTTGACTCCTCCACAGCACCCCCACCCCCTGCCTGTTAATCTAATGGCCTGATGAAATACTTTGCTAAAAAATTGAGGCTATTTGCTATGAGATTACATCTAGTATTAACCCCCACTATCTCTTTAATCTTCATCATTTTCTCTCTACTGGCTCCTTCTCTGCTGCCTACAAACCCATCCTTAAAAAAAACCCTAAAATTTATTTGGTCCAACTATTCCTAATAGTGATTGTGTATGTATATATGTATATATATATATATATCTCCTCTACTTCTTTGCAAAACTCTGCAAAACAATCTTCATTCTAACTCCACTTCTCCTCCTAGCTTAATTCTAAAGACTTGCATTCTAGCTTACAACCTCATCATTCAACTGAAACTGCCCAATCTAACAGTCTTTACTTAGGCATTTTCTGGACCTATATACAACCTGAAACTGTTAACACACATCTAGTTATGCTCTCATCAGAATTTTTGTGACACTGCTCATTCTTGGTTCTCTTCCATCTAACCATTACTTCTCAGTTTTCTTTGTTGGATCTTTATCACAATTTACACCTACTAACAGTGGATGTTCACCAAATCTTGGTGGATCCTCTCCTCTTCTTCCTCTATACCATCTTGCCTGGTGACATCATCTGTTCCCACTGGTTTTAATTATCATTTCTACATGCAGATGACTCTCGATTATATCTATATCTATATCTATATCCATATCCATATCCATATCCATCTATATCCAACCCTAATCTCTCTCCTGAGCTCTAGTCTCACATCACCAACTACCTTTTGGGCATACTGAACTATATAATCAAGACATATCAAACTCAACATTCCTTAAACAGAACTCATTATCTTTCCCTTTCAAACCCTCCTTTTGTCCAGCTTCCTTATTACTGCTGAAGGTATTCTCCCAGTTGCCCAGGCTTACAACCCTTCATTGTGATTCTCAATTCTCTAACTCTCACCCCAGAAAACCAATTTTTTTGTCAAGTCTTGATATTTCTACCTTTGCAACAGCTTACAAATATGACCCCTTCCTTTTCCCCACACAACCATTACTCTTGATTTAGGATTTCAACACCTTATATTTGGACTATTACAATAACCTGCTGGTTGGTCTCTCTACCTCAAGTCTCCCCACCCCCACTATAATCCATTTAACAGCCAAAATTCTTTTCTAAAAGCACACACCTAATCATGTCACCCCACTCCACTCCCATTGATAAAACTCCTTATTACCTTAAAAATCAAATATGAACTCCCCTGTTTGGTCCTGAAAGTCTTTCATAAGTAGACCCTTTCCTACCTTTCTCATCTTTTTACTTTACTCTTCTCTATTTAGGATCTCCACCAGGTACACTGGTTTACTTCTAGTTCCTTGAATACTGACATTCCACTTTGCTTCTCCATGCTTTTTTCACTAGCAGCTCACCTCCTGGTATCCTTGGCTTCTTCCTTTAAAACTCATTTTTGCAGGAGGTTTTTCCCAATCCTCCCTGTCTTCCCATAACATTTACACACTCTGTTTTATATAAACATAAGGATCTTCTCAATTACTTGTGAGCTCTCTGAGGACATGGCCTAACTTTTTAAACTTTCTTTACAGTCCCAGAAATTATGTACTGTGTACATAGTGAGTGCTCAATAAAGGCTTCCTAACTATATTTTTTCCAGAAAGGACAGAATTAACCTGCTAGGAATCATTCTTCTCTGCTGGTCAGGTACAGGATTCTCATCTCTGAATCTAACTAGGAAGCAGAGTTATTACCCATTCCTCTCTAGTCAATATTTTTTTCTGGTCATTGTCCCCATTTCTCTGAAGATGTGATCATCAACACCTTCTTAAAACAATTATCTCACTTTTTAACTCAGAGGCATATATAATGGTACACATGGTCCTTTCTACTTCTTTAGGAATTTAATATTGGATGAAAACTGGATAAAAAAATGGACAAAAAAAAGTATAATTACAATAGTTCTAAGCCCGCAGTCAAGAAAATATCTAATATTCAAACAAAGGTTTAGTTCTCTAACTTAATTGAAGCTTATGTTGATCTCTAGGTAACTGTTAGCATCTTTAGATCTTCCTTATATTCAAGTAAAACTTGTTGCATTTTTCTTTAACACTTCTCTTTCTAAGATGTATTTTTTTAGGATGTACTTTTAGAATAAGAAGATTATCACATGCTGAAATAAAGTCTTATGTTCACAAATTATTTATATTTTAGAAAAATATACATAAGGCATGTCTCTCCTCTTAAATGATTTCTTTTTCTCTAAAATTAAAGTCCAAATGGTAATTACCAGGAATGCTATTGTTTTTACTTACTGTTTTTCTGGTTGAACCACTGCAACTTTCCTCTGTTTATTCACTACAGGAAAAAAATGCATATAAATGTCAGTCAATGCCATTAGAAAAATAAAGGCAAAGAGTCATAAATATCAAATAAACATAATGCAAGTCAAATTTCCTTTTATCTAATTTTGCACTGCTGGAAATCAATTAAGGAATAAAACAAAATAAGATTTTCATAATTACAGATTAAACTTACATATATTCCAAATTTTTGGCAAGAAAGGGAAAGAAAAAACCTTGCACTACAGCTCAATCATCTGCTATAAGTTTTTAGAGATGGAATTTACCAAAGTAAAAGTGTAAAGGCATTCAAGGGCATTATGTAGATTTTTTTAAAAAAAGGAAGAAATGGGGATAAAACACTGCATTTTAATCTACTACCACTAAATTGCAAGAGTCTTTTCTTCAATTGTGAGCTAAGTCTATTCCAAGCAATGTGTCTGTAATGGAATCTGGTCAGCATGTCCTGTCCTTCCTGTTCAATGAACCAGTAGTACAAGAATAGCATTATCTCGAAAGGCAGTTTAAGAAGTTACTGAAAGATGACAGACATTTTGCAACATATATACATACATACATACACACACACACACACAGAGAGAAAAGGAACTTCATACAAAGAAGAGTTAAATAGAAAAAAAGCAGCAGTTTCTAAAATAAATTATACAGGCATTAATATGACTATCACAGATGGTACAGTGAAAAGGGCACTAAAATAGGGGTCAGAAGACCTGGATTTGAATCTTAGTTCTACCAATTCATCTTTGTAGAATTAAGCAAATTACTTTATCTTTTTGAGCCTCAACATACCCTAAGACCTAGATGAGCAATCTGCTCAGAAGAGATACTGCATGAGAATTCCATGAGAAAAGAATGGTTATCAAAGTCCTACAGTAGTGCTAGAGGAACAGGTTATCTGGGTTATATGTTCCTCACATATATCTTGCCAACACTGTATTCTAAATGTGTGTCAAGAGTTGACACTCTTCCAGTGGTCACTGTACTTGTGGAAAAGTGTGGCCCAGTCTTAGGAGGGAATTGTTACTTTGCTATTTCAAAAAATGTCTTTGCTTTGAATTATTTGTGACTGCTAGTTGGCAATGGGAAGGAAATGCATTGATGGGAGCTCACAGGCAATAGTTTAAAAAAGTGGTTCCACAAAGTTCCCTGAGAGTGTCTGAGTATCCAACCTTAAGATGCTCACTTATTTTGGCATAGTGGATAAAGCACCAGCCCTGGAGTCAGGAGTACCTGGGTTCAAATCTGGTCTCAGACAGACACTTAATAATTACCTAGCTGTGTGGCCTTGGGCAAGCCACTTAACCCCGTTTGCCTTGCAAAAACCTAAAAAAAAAAAAAAAAAAAAAAGATGCCCACTTATCAAGTGAGTATCCCAAGAGAGAAGAAAAATATTGCATTGAAAGGGAACATTCATACTGGTAGTAGAACCAAGCAACAGTGAAACCACAAAAAGCCAAGAGAGGCAATTCCGAACAGTCTTTCTTCTTTTTCTTTTTAATTTTATTTTATTTAAGGCCATGGTGGGGAGGGGTATTAAGTGACTTGTCCAAGGTCACACAGCTAGGCAATTATTAAGTGTCTGTCTGAGGCCAGATTTGAATCAGGTCCTCCTGATTCCAGGCTGATGCTCTATCCACTATACCATCTATCTTCCCCTTTTCTTTTTTAAATTTATTTTCTTTTTTTTTCTTTCTTTCTTTTTTTTTTTTAGGTTTTTGCAAGGCAAATGAGGTTAAGTGGCTTGCCCAAGGCCACACAGCTAGGTAATTATTAAGTGTCTGAGGTCAGATTTGAAATCAGGTACTCCTGACTCCAGGGCCAGTGCTCTATCCACTGCGCCACCTAGCTGCTCCTTAAAGTTATTTTCATCCATATGCACATGTATATTTTTAAGTTATAAAATTTCCTTTCACCCTCCCTTCCCACCTCCACATCCCCCAGCAGCAGTCAGGTTAGCACTGTATGTACATAAGTGACCACTGTCAAAAGCTTGAGAGATGACTTCAAAGAGAATGAAAACTGAAGAAAAAATCCTCAGAAAAAAAATCTCTCCTTTTAGATACTCATACCACTTCACAGTTCACTGTAATAGTCCAGGGAAAAGGCAATGAAGATCAGAACTCAACTGATGGTTATGGGAGTAGAAAGACAAGGTCAAGGAAAAAAAAGATATTATGGAAGTAGAAACACTACAATTTGACTGACCAGTGTGCAAAATTAAGAGTCCAGAGTAGCAATGAGTTTTTTAAGCCAGAAAGACTAGAAATAATGATAGCAAGCAATTATATGATCTGCAAAGCATTTTACAAATATTATCTTATTTAATCCTCTTATGAGGATTATTTTCAATTTTCCCTTACAGATAAGGAAACTGAGGCTAGGAGGTTAAGTAGTTTACCTAGGGCCACATAGCAACTAAGAGTCTGAGGCAGAATTTCAACTCGGGACTTTTTAAATACAAATTCAGCGTTCTATCCACTAAGTCAAGAAAAATGGAGGAATCTTTGACAGAATTAGGAAAGTCTGGTAAAGGATAGGATTTGGAGAGAAAACACGTTTTGGACATGGTGCTAAGTTTAAGGTATCTTCACAACAACCAGTTTGAAATGTCAAATGGTTGTTAGCAATGAGCTCAGAAAAAATAGATTAGGATTAAATATATAAATATAAATAAATAATATTAATATTAAATATAATTATTAAATATGTAAATCGGTAAATAACCTGCAAGACAATGATAAGAGCTGATGAGATCAAGAAAAAGTGGAGAGAGAAATGTAGAAAAAAAAAGGCTCAAAATCTCACTCTGACTCACACACAAGGAGCCTGATATAAACACTGGGCCAACAAAGGAGTAATCAGAAAGATAAGAAAATTAGGAGAAAATAATTTTCACAAAAACTCAGAGAACAGAGAGTAAGTATCTCAGAGGCAAGAGGGTGTCCACTGTGTCAGCTGCAGTGGAGAAGTAAAGAATGATAAAAACTGAGAAAATTAAGCTTTTTTGAGTAATAAAGACATCAGATTTCAAAAGATCAAGCAAATAAGAGTAGAAATATCAAAACTTTCCAAACTAACTTACATATTAAACATAACACCAATTGAAATAGTAACAAGTTATATTACATAAAGGACTCCACAAAGCCTTACTTGGATGCCTATTTGTGGTTTGGAAGTTACTTAAAATCCTCAAAGATTATGTCAGTGAAACATGAACTGATGCAGGTTCTATACCGTGCTAGAAAAACTTTTAAAATGGTCCCCATAAAAGATCATTTAGGTCTTTCAAGAACCACAGAGAAGGCTAGCCACTTGGTGATGATTTTTTTTTAAGGACCTCATAATCCATGAAACAGAGAAAAGTAAAAAATGAACTCTGTCCCACATAAACCCATGCTTCTGCAGTGACAGTAACAGAAGGCAGAAAAGAGAATGCTTAGAATCTCTCAGTTTTGATTTTTTAAAAAATAAAAATAAAAAAAGGCTCCTTGGAGAATTATGATTTCAATTTAGACTGAAGAATGAGTAATATATAGAGATGGAAGGGAAGAGGGAATCATACTAGCAAAGCATTAAGGACAAATAAAGTATGTTTTGAGGAGAATGGGTCAACAGGTTTGGCTGGAGAAGAGACCTGGGAAAAGCATTTGAAGGTGGGCTGGGTTCAGGTTGTGAAAAATCTTGAACTCAAGCCTAGGGAGTTTGGACTTTGCTCTATGGTCATAGGGAACTGGAAGTCCTGCAGATCTGAAGTAGAAAATGAAGGAAAGAGACAAGCCATTGGTTCCTAACACTGTGAAGAAAAGGGAATGGGACAACTTTTATCACTATGGAGATGAGACTTTTTTTCCTTCTTTGAGTAAACCACATAGCTTTCAGATCATCAACCAACTTTAACTAATGATTGTTGGGTAAAATGATCAACAAGAGGTAAATCATAGCAATTGATATCTTTTCTATAAATGAAACCAGAAAGAAAAAACAAGTTATAGCTAAACAAAAAAAAAGGGTGGCTCACAGGGACTCTGATGAGATCCAATTTTTCTCTCTGCTGAGCCAGGACCTCTAGCTCTTATTTGCTGTCTAAACTTCAGGCATTTTGCTTTCTAAATTGGTATTCTCTCTGCTATTTGACTTAGGACATGATGACGATGATGATAATCCTAAGTGCCAGGCACCATGCTAAACACTTTACAATTGTTATTTGATCTTCATGAGCTAGGTGCCAATATTATGATACTAATTAATAGGAATTCCAATGAATAGAAGAACTTTATAATTTTAATATCAAAATACAGTTATGCAAAATTAAGTATCTCTTCACATTAGCACTGGATTAAATTAATATGTTGGCACTTTTCTCTGAAGAACTTAAAAACGCAATATCAATTTAAATGTAATGAGGAAGAGGGGGGAAATTGGCTATCAACAGTTTTTAGGATACATAAAAGGCTTCACATTATCTAGAGATAGGATTAAAAAAATTCCCTCCCTAAAAATTTCACAGAATTATCCAGGAGAGGGACCAGTATCTTTGGGGCAATTAAAATGAGGTGTCTATGACTAATCAGATATCTGATCATAGGCAAGGAGCAGATGAGATGTATTTGTATCCTGTCATCTTGACTTTCTATAGCTTCATCCCACAGATTCATTAAACTTAAACTTCATTTCTGGGCCTAAAAACTAGTTGAACACATTAAGACTAAAAGAAAAGCTTTGTTAGTAGACATCTTACTGCTGAGAAATTTTAAATGAAGAAATTCAGACTCTTACCCTGGTAATAAGTAGAAGCTCAGGAGAGCTATCTAGTGAACTATGCTGACTGACACCAAAGCTTCCTTTTCGCCCTTTTCAGTTTCGCTCTTGTAGTAAGGACTCGTTGCTGATGTTCCAGCTGAATAAGAGCCTTCTTCATGACTTACATGAAGCTAGCTGAGAGGTTTTATTTTTACCACTGTAAATTCTTTTGTGATCTGATAACTGAACACATGGTGGGGCATGATTAGAATTCTAGAGTCTATATATGAATCAAATGTATCAGAAATTCTGAGGCGAGATGCTAGTAAGACTCATCATAACTGGAAGCATTTTTATAAGAACCATCCCCTGGTCCTCAAACCCAGTCATACCTACTGCTCGACGAGGAGATCGGAGCTGGTATCCATTAGTTTCACACCAACTCACAGGGAAGATATTCATGGATTCCACACTCACAATGAATTCAGGGATTGGTTTTTTAGAGCCTAATAAAAATTTTAAAAGTTAGCCTGTTAGTCTATTTCTAGATTCTATGTCTTACTACTCTTCTATACCAACAATGACATCAACAGAGAGCAGACTGTGTCATTTTCTATCTTTGTATCCCCAGTGCTCTGGAGGCATGGTTACTATAATGGAATAAGTACTTAACAAAGATTTGTTGGATCACATATTTTGTTTAATAGGTCACTTCGAGACAAAACTCCTGGTTTTCCATACCTTGGAATAAAGCATGCACAAAGTATTGGAGCATTTCATGCTTTAAGGTACACAAAAACACTTGACATGTGTCATCACAAAACCCTTATGAGATAGAGGCTCTTGTTATATTCATTTTACAGGTGAAGACTCGTTTAAGATCCCATCTCTAGGCAGGAGACATGCTCAACTCCTCCTCACTGCAGGCCTGGCATTCTCTCCAGTGCACCAAGCATTCGGAGAGCACCAGAAAAGAAAATCTACCTCTTGAAAATAAGAGAGCAACAAAAAAGGAAAACCAATCAGCCCATTCTAAAGTACCAAGAGTTCTCCCTATAATACAAGGGCATACCTAGTAAGCAAAAAAAGAGAGCAACAAAAAAAGGAAAACCAATCAGCCCATTCTAAAGTACCAAGAGTTCTCCCTATAATACAAGGGCACACCTAGTAAGCAAAAAAACTCCTTTATTAGAAACTCTAACTCAATTCATTGCTTAAATGTACTGAAATAGTGCATGATACAAATTAAATAATATTAAATATTTAAACAGAAATTCTACACAGTTCTTACATTTACCTGGATTGCTACTATAAAAATGGAGAGCAGCAACCTATTTCCAAAACCTAATGCTCTGGCACTCTGGACCTCTCTCAGCTCCCCTCTGCCTCCTAACTCCCCTGGACTACTTCAAGTATCAGCTCAAGTCCTACCTCTCCAATCCTCCTTCACCTAGCCTCTCCCCTTGTCCCCTCTCCATCACTTGTCCAGAGGGTTTACACGCTGTCCTTTCCAGTCAGCTGACTGTAGGGGGAGCTCCTTGAGGGCAGGGACAGCTTTTCCCTCTCTCTGTATTCCCAGCCTTCCCACACAAAGCAAGTACTGGATAAACACTTGAGGACTTACTGACTTAGCAGCAAGATATGAAACAGGGATGTAACAAAGACAACTTTAGTCTTTATTCCTAGCACAGCATTTTCCACAAGGAAACTTCACTGGCAGCAGACATTTATAATACTATACAGTGCCTAAATGTACCTTATCTTCCTTCCTTCACTTTTCATTTCAAAAGTCACAAAAAAAGATACTGGTTAGGATAGACAAAAACCTAATGTCTAGAGTAAATATAGGTCCCACTAATTATTCTTAAATAATCTTGTCACCCCCACCAAAAAATTATCATCTGATATGTAAAATTTCCCTTTCAAATGATGTGTATTAAATCACATAGTCCATAAACATTTGAAAGATCAAAACTGGCAATTAAAAAGTTATGCTTTAGTCTCAATTTCACAATTAGCCATTAAATGAGTCCTGTTCTTAATGATTTGATCTGTTTGATACACAAAGAAGAACTAGCTACTTCTAAACAAAATAAAAATCAAGGAAAAAAAAGAGAACATGCTCACAAAAAAACTGACAAAGCCCTCTGGGCAGCACCTACCCTCCAACTGGAGCCACAGATATGAACCTTTCACTGCAGTAACAGTAGCAACACATACTCTTCAGGATCAGTAGGATTCACTGCCTCAAGCTTCATGTTCTCCTTAAAGCCATGGTCTGAAATTGGCTGAAAAAGAATATGAATCAAAACTCCACTGCAGGGAAACAAAAGGCACTTGGGAAGAAGGATGCCTTCTAAGCATTATCTCCTCAGACAATTGGGCAATGAGTTCTCAGGCAGGGGCCACTTCTTGCCTTTTTTTGTATGCTCACTGTTTATCACTGGGCCTAGCAAATTGTAGGCCTTCAATACTTCCTGATGGATTAAACAAAAGGCAAGCTAAAAATACCTTTCTTTTGTTGCTGTTCCCTTGACACATCTTACCAAAAAATTTTCACTTTTCTACTTCTATCAATACTTTAAAAGTCAATTAGGAACACAGTTCTATAGTTTTAGTGTGTATGCACATGTGAAAAGATGCTTTAAATACATTTTATACAGCAATTTTCTCCTATTTAGCTTTATAAGTTTTCCAGGTTGAACTTAAACTTTTCCCAAAAATCAGTAAGATCTCAATTTGTGATGTTAGACATAAAGCTGATTAGATAAAAATAAATCATTTAAACTTAAGAGCAAATGCATTTTTCTCTAACCCGCTATAATTCTTTAAATGTGTAACCTGGTCATAGTCTAAATAGATACAATTCATTTTGGAATAACTTTAATAGGAAATGGGATGGAAATTGATATAAGAACAATGACCCCACAGACAGAAAGATGCTTACCAAAGGAAAGCAACTTTGTGGAGCAGCTTCAGCACCACACTGTTTGAGGTAGTCTGCCCAATCAAAATCCTGATTTGGGTAGCCTAAAAAAACAGCAAAAACATATATTTTATTTATGCATATCTAGGTACTTTAGCATCCCATAAGTCATAGTGAGTCTTCTTTAATCAAGCTGTCAATTTTCATTCTTCAGAAGTCTTACACACACACACACACACACACACACACATACACACGTGCATACATCCACCCACCCCTATACTTCTAATTCAATTTACTAATTAAAAAATTATCTAGAGTAAGAATGGCTACTGAAGTACTTATTATCATTGTTTCAAACTTTAATTCACATTGTATAGGCATTATATAACAATATATACGTACACCTCTGTATGTATGTCTACATGTTAAAGGATTCTGAATTAGATAAGTACTTATGCATATTTGAAGGGTATTTTGGTATTTTAGAGAAAAATACATTAACTTAAATTTAAAATGAAATTAAGAGACATGGATTTGAATCCTGGCTCTAACAATTACTAGTCATAAAAGCACAGACATGTCACTTCACCTTTCAAAGTCCTGTTTTCTCATCTGTAAAATAGAGAAAATACCTATAACTATAGACCTCACAGGGACAGCTTTGAAAAAGTTCCTTTTTAAGCTTTAAGGTGCCAGCAGAAAATTTTGGTGGAGCCAGAAACAAAGTAGCAGCCCCTAGGTCAGGCAAGAGCTCAATATGTCTCAGAATGTCAGGGAGCATTATAGTGCTGTGAGAAACCACACATAGGAACAGTTCAGAGAAACTCATGAAGAAGACTTAACAGGAGAACCAGGAAAACAAATACACAATCAATGCAACAATGTAAACAGAGAGTCCTATCAAACAAAACTGAATATCGTCTAATTATAATGACTAAGAAGCTTGAGCCTAGTGAAGAAGAGAAGAAATGTATCTCTCTCCTCCCCCTCATTACCTGTGTTCATGTACACAGAATATTGCATGCACTGTTTTGGGAGTTGTTTTTTTCACTTTGTTACAAAGAATAGATGGACTGTTAGGTTGGAGGGAAGGATATATTCAGAAATGAACATTCAATGAGTGTGTATATAAAATAATCCTGCCTGAATAGGCGCTTCATTTATTATGTTATATTTAGTTCTGAACACATATACAGAGAACATACTCCATTATTACAACAATATTATTAAAATTATGTAAAAATGAAAACTCTCCATGTATTTATACTTACTTTAATAGGTTATATCATAAAATTACAGTGCAGTCAAATAATTCTAAATTTGTCATTATGAAATAGTCAGTGCAAAAAATTTGTTCTAAGGCTCTCACACTACTTTAAAGGTGAGATGAAAATAAGCACTTAGTAAGTCCCAAGTGCTGCTTTTATTCTCTACAAAACTACAACGTCTTACTTGATGATGCTGCTCTTCAGCAGAAGGCCTCACTCATAAGCACCAACAAGAAGAATTGCTCCTTTCCCACTCACTGTGAAGTCTAGCCTCCCTCTCCAAGACAGGAGCATCCTCACATTGTATGAAGACAGTCAACCACGTCTTGCCTTCCAATTGTGAAGGTGACCTATGGCTCTGCCTCAGGCCCTCCTTTCTCCTCTCTCCAACACTTCCCTTTTGAACACCTCATCCATTCCAAAGATACACAGTTGAATTCCAAGTCTATATATTCAGTCTTCCTAAATGGCAGCACCATACCATCAAATGTCCATTGGACATTTCCACAGCACCTCAAATTCAGTGTGCCCTAAACAGAACTCATTAACTTTTCCCACAAACCTTCCTTACTTATTTCTATTAAGTAAGCTCCCTTCCTTCCAGTCCCTTGACTTGCAACCTAGAAATCTCCCTTAACTCTGAGTCTCATTCTCTCCCATTATATATCCAAATCCAACATGTGTGGCCAAATCCTGTCAACTCTATCCCCAGAATATCTCCTGCATCTTTCCCCTTCTCTCCATGCACATGGCCAACACTGACAGGTCCTCACTGCTTCTTGCTTGGATACTGCAAAAGTCTCATCACTGATCTCTGCTTCAAGTTGGTCCCCTCTCCAGTGCATCATCCACTACTTTCAGAATGCTATTATTAAAGTACTAGTCTATATTATGTTTAATTTTTAAAAAAAGTTCTTATGTAATTTTACTAAACTTTTATATTTTATTTTTTTCCTTAAGGATATGATTTCCTCTCTTAACACATTCAATTTTGATCAGTGTACAGCATGGAAGCAATGTAAAGATTATCAGACTGCCCTCTGTGGGGGATAAGCAGGAAGGAAGCGAGATTGGGGGGAGGGGACTGTAAAATTCAAAAAAACAATAAAGTACAAGTCTAATCATGTCAGTCCCCCATGTCAAGATGCTCTGGTGGTTCTCAATTGCCAGTATGAACAAATCTAAATTCCTGTTTATATTTAAAGCATCTCACAATTAGTCTCCAGTGTACCTTTCTGGAATTATTACAAATTATTCTCCTTCACAATCTCTTCAAGTCCAAGCAAATTAGCATGTTATTTTGCTCCCATCTTTGTTTCTTGTCATATGTTGCACTCTTGTCTGCAGTGCAACACTCCTTTCTAATATGAAGCCTTTTTTGATTTCCCCAAGTTGCTATCCCTTCCCTCAAAGAATTACCTTATATTTATTTGCTTAATATACATTCATTAAATACTTGTATGTACATGCTCCATTTTCCCCAGGAGAGTGTTTTTGTCCTTGTCTCCCTAGCCTGGTACATAGGAACTTAATAAATAGTTACTGAATGATTGATGAAGCTCAATGAAATGTACCTTCCAAATCAACTTTATAGATCTGGGTACCAATGTTCATCTAATGTGCTAATTTTCTTTCAACTCCTTAATATTTCTTTATTGGAAATCTATAGCTATGCCAACTTAATTTTAAGAAGATATCAAAGAGAGAGCAGCTAGATAGTGCAGTGGAGTCAGGAAGACCGGAGTTCAAATCCAACCTCAGACACTTAATAATTGCCTAGTTCTGTGACCTTGGGCAAGTCACTCTTAACCCATTGCCTTAAATAATTTTTTTTTAGGTTTTTGCATGGCAGTGGAGTTAAGTGGCTTGCCCAAGGCCACATAGCTAGGTAAGTATTAAGTGTCTGAGGTCATATTTGAATTCAGGTCCCCCCAACACCAGGACCAGTACTCTATCCACTGCACCACCGAGCCACCCCAAATAAAAATTTAAAAAAAAAAAAAGAATATGTCAAAGAGAGCAGAGAACAAGGAATGGAAAGAGAAAAATAAGGATCCTGAAAAATGTTCCTTGACAATAAATCTTGATTCAAGGATAAGATCAGAGTTCACAGGTTCAACTAGAAAGGTACATACCAGGAGGGGGGCTGAGATGTAAACCATTTTTTAAACTCCAATGTACTGGGAAAATGCCAGCACTATTAACATGACAAACAAAGGATCTTCTTGTGGGATTCTCTGGTCGCAAATCATCAATTTCCACCAAAAAATATTTTTCATTGAACACCTGTAAGTTTAATCAACAGAAATTAAGTTCAAGAAACATTAAATGATTTCTACATGTGACTCTTTTTTTCTGTTTAATATTTTATTTTACTTTATTTTTCACCAGTTACATGTAAAAACAAAGTTTTAACATTCTTTTTTTAACTTTGAGTTCTGATTTCTCTCATTTCCTCTAATCCCACTCCACCTCATTGAGAAAACAAATTATCTGATATAGGTTAAAAATGTATAGTCATGTAAAACCAAAATAGTCATATTGTGAGAATAAACATAGCCCTCCCTCCTCCCCCCCAAAAAAGAGAACCTCAATTAAAATAATTTTTCTTAAAAGTATGCTTCAGTCTATTAAGATACCATCAGCTCTGTCTTTGGAATGGATTTCAGAGTAATCTTGGGTCCCAGTATTGCCAAGAAAAGGCAAGTCATTCACAATTGATCATTCTGCAATATTGCTGTTACTTTGTATGTGGTACATTTCTCATTCACCTGCTCATACAAGTGTAGCTAGGTTTTACAAGGAGCATCCTGTTCATCTTATCTTACAGTAGAATATTATTCCATCATAATCACATGCCACAATTTGTTCAGATATTTTCTAACTGATGGGTATCCCCTCTATTTCTAGCTCTGTACTACCAGAAAAGAGCTGCTATAAGTATCCTTATACATGTAAGTCCTTATATAGGCCTGGTAATGGCATTGCTAGGTCAAATGTCTACATATGACTTTCAAGGACAAGTGTCTTAAACAACTATGGCTAATTCCATGCTTACCAATTATAAAGACACAGGAACATGAGCTCAAAAGACTATGCTTAACTGGGATCCCCAGGGACTGAAAGGAGACTTTCACTAAGAACACTAATTGGTATTACTGACAAAACCCTTTCTGGGGTAGGAAGTTTAAAAAAAAAAATCTTAGAAGCCTTAGAACAGTTCCTGTAGCTCTGTGGTACCTCAGGGATGAAACAATCCAATTCAGCAAATGTGTATTAAGTACATCTACAGAACAGACTAGACAGATCTCAAAGCTAAAAAGCATCTCAGAAATCACCTAGTCCAACCAAACATGAACTCTTTACAATAACCAGAAAAAGTCTTACTATTCTCTGCAGAGAAGCCAATGTGTGGAACCAATTCTCCTTTAGGACACCTCTAATCATGAGAGAATTCCAAATGTGTCTCCACCTCAAGGCTCCTAATTCTGTCTTCTAGAGCCAAGGAAATGAAGACTAATCTACTTTTCCTTCCATAAAACAGTCTTTCAGATATTCTTAACAGTTATATTTACCCTCTACTTTTCTTTTCTCAAAACCTCTAATTCTTTCAGTGCTCATACAGCATGGTCCCCAGTACCCTCACCATACTCCAATTTGTCAATGTCCTGATTAAAATGTGGCACTCAGGGAAAATTCCAGATTCAGTCTTTCCACAGTAGAATATAAAAAGACTATTACCTACCTCATTTTTAATTTACAATGCTATTCCATGAGCCAACCTCTGTGATTTATTTTGCTATTTTGGAATATTTTAATTTTTTTTCCAAAGCTGGATTCCAATCATAAATGTCATTCTATCAGGCCTCAACAAAATGATTAATATGCCTTTTTCTCTAAGATCTCCAATACTTTGTAATTTCCCTAGATTGTGTATATTTGTGAACAGATCATCTATGGTCACATAGCAAATATTTAAATGAAAACTCTGAAGGTCAAAGTGGAGAAGGGGTTCTGTTGAGTCCCTTTCTGGACTCCCTCAATCTTCCCCAGGTGAGCTCTGGAGGGGCAGAAGACAAGGAAGACAAGTTCTCCAAATACCAGTGCTTAAATACCTCTCCAGTCTCTAATCCACTCCCATTCACATGGCACTTAGTAAGAGAAAGCTCTGGTGCTCAAGGACACCAGGTGAAGATAATTTACATACACAACAGTCTCTAACATATCACCCTTCTTGTCTTTTTTTTTTTAAACAAAATTATTACATAATGAATGCCATACAAATTGTAAACAAAAGTTCAAAAATAAACAAATATCAATAGTAAAAATCAATATTCCTAAATTCCTTGAAATATATTTTATCCCCAACTTACAAAGATTACAAAGTTTTTTTTTCTGCCAACAGAAAACCTTTCAAAGCAATCAAACTCAAATTCCAAAGTAAAAGGAGTAACTTTTTAACTTTACCTATTTCAGAGTTTAGACACTAACACAAACACAGAAAACAATTCTTTTGTATTTCAAACTTATCAAAAAGTGAGATTGTTGGATACCCTGGCTGACACCAAAATCTCAAAATACAGAAACATTTTCCCACCTCTCCAGGCCAGTAGAGAGATGTAAAAACATCCTATTGATGATTAAATACACACATATACACACACACCAAAATATTAACCATAAGCACAGGCTTCCTTCAAAAGGCAAAATCTAAATTTCCCAATCCCAGGAAAAAAAAAATCCTCTTCCCCTTTTTTCTTAATTAAACCATGAAGCTTCCCAATCAATCTACTGAAAAACATAGTCAATTGCCCAACCCCGCCTTCCTCCCCAAACCAGGAAGAAGGCATGGGGGGGGTCCCCTTTATTTCTAGAATAAGTTTTTGGAGGGGTCTTGTCTATGAAGTGAAGCCTGAATTCCATCTGAGACATAAAAATTTGAGTTTCGAAGTTCCAAAAAGGAAGATTTCCCTTCTCCCCTCCCTCCCTCCGCAGAGGGTGGGAACAGCAGAGAATGAGAGAAAGCATTTGAAATTACTTAAGATGTTGACAGTACAATTTGGAGTTGTTGCATTTTGTGAACAGTAGCCATCACTATAACAAACTGTACAACAGCATGTGACACCATCGCTCAACACAGGAAGCACAGTTAATGTGCAATTCACGGCCCTCTGGTGGCCCGGGCAATGGTTGCAGCGTCAGGGTCTGTGTCAGGGTCTCCGGAAATGAAGAGAAGTCACTACAGTTGCCCATAGGTTTAGGGGTTTGGATCATGTTTAACGTGCATAGCAGTCAGGCCAGCAGCCGTAGCCAAAAGGAGCAGCAGACAGGTCTTCCCCATCCAGTTCATGACACTGGCACAGATTCCTGCTGAAGAAGAAGCTCCATCCCCTGCATCACCTCCCTCAGAGACTCCACTTCCCCTGACTTCTAAATGTTAAATACTTAATTGTTTTCTCACTTTCATTTTATACCTCTTTGTTCAAAATCAGCCCCCTAGACAGATAGGTGGTGTAGTGGATAAAGCACTGGCCCTGGAGTCAGGAGTACCTGAGTTCAAATCGTCTCAAGACACTTAATAATTACCAAGCTGTGTAGCCTTGGGCAAGCCACTTAACCCCATTTGCCTTGCCAAAAAAAAAAAAAAGCCCCCCTAGTAATAAATCAACCTATTACTTTCTCCAGAGTCCTCTGCTCTGGGATGTCGCCTGGTTCTCTGGCTTGTATCTGCTGTGTCCTTATTCCAAACTTCACTCAGATAACGCCGCCTTCTTGTCCCTGTACCGGTGCCATATTTTGAGTCCCTGTCTGGACTCCCTCAACATTGAAGGGGCAGGAGACAAGGAAGACAAGTTCCATCCTATACTCCAAGATCTCCATTTATTTAACCAAATACCAGTGCTTAAATATCCTTCAGAATCGCTAATCCACTCCCACTCCATGGCACTTAGTAAGATAAAGCTCTGGTGCTCAAGGACACCAGGTGAAGATAATTTACAGTGCTCCTATATACAACAGTCCCTAACAGGGTTCCATGTGAAAAGCAGTTAAACCTGAGTCAGTCAGTCCAAGAGATAGGTAGGCAAAAGTCATTCCAAAGGACTGGGTGATGACCTTCATTGTCTTCAGTTGCTCAAAGGAGAGTCAGATTCAGATCCCTGAATCCAGAGAGGCAAAGATGGACCCCATGAGGCATACAGAGAAGCCAGTAGGAGACTGGGAGAGAGTTCTGTTTCCTTGTGAAAAGCAGGGCCATCCTGGAAGGGGTTTGGAGGGGTCCACACTTTAGAAAGCAACACAGTTCCAGCAGTATCTATTGAGTTTGACCCTTGGAGAGTATACTAAGAGCAGAGCATCCCAGACCTTTGAGTGGCAAGCTAAAACTGTTCTACTGTTTAAAGGTCTGAGAGAATAGGTCATACTGATGATCAGTCCATCGAAAGACAGGTTTGGATTGACTTGTTTCGTAGCAGTCTGACGTCGTAAAAACATCATAGTGTCTCATATGCTGAGAGTCTCCATTTTGTTGTCAGATTATCACACACTGGCATGTTGCCTGGTGCTGCTGGAGCACCAAGGAGCCTCACTGATATGAGGAAAAACCATTCTCAGGAGCCAAAAACTCCCATAGCACCAGACCATCACCAGAAGTCTTTTTTCTTATCAGATCAGATCACAGGGTGAAATGGTTCTGGTAAAGGCAAGTGAGAAGGATGTTTTCTGTACAATACTCCCCTCACGGTAATAAATATAATTATGCAAGTCATGTCTTCTGTTTTGGTTACATGGTCCTCTTCAATTATGATGGATGAACATCATCTATGGCCAAATGATCTTTTCTTGAATATAATCTTGATATGTAACATAACGTTGATCTTCTCTGCTGATATTCTTCTGTGACATATTTGCTACTTGGTGATAACTAGTTCAACAAATCTAAGTGGACAGCTTTCTTTCTATCTTGCCATTTTCAGGATAAAGCCCTTTTACTAAGATTCACAGACTAAGCAAATACCTATTTTATCTACTTATCACTGTTAAGCATACATTTTCCCTATCCAAGAACCTAATATTTCAAAATTTTACTGTAGTCTCAGAAATTCAAATCTCAATTTAGGATATCAGATACCTCCCTGTAGCTTCAATTAGAAGCTATAATAAAAAATATTCCCAAAGTCCCCAAGGTGTTTAAAGTCTTGTTCCCAAGATTTTATAATATTCAGTATTATTATTAGTTCTGAGTTCCTTTGCATCCTCATGTGTACCATTCATAGTATGTAATAGTTACCTGGTTTTACTAGTTTAGTTTGATTAGTTTCAGCAGGCAGTCTATCACATTCTATATATGTGTCCCTGGAACATAGGCTACATCAGAAGAGTCACCAACTAAGAAACCCAGAAACACCACAACTTATCTCTTCTTCTTCTGACCAGTAATGGATATTCTCCCTCTACATCACTGTTCCTTGACACAAAAGAATCTCTTTCATCTCAGATGGAATAGTTTCCACTTCTACAGGTAAAGTTTGATATCTATCAGACAGTTGTAAATGTTCAGTGGTCCTTCTTCCTTAAATTCCCTATCAACCTTTCCATCCTCAAATAAACTTTTAACAAAGATTAGGATTCCTCTATGCTTTTTTGTTTTTTTTCCCATTTTCTCTGTGAAATATTTTTTCCATTTAAAGAAAAGAAAAAGAAAATGAAATCATCATTCCTCCTTATAATCTGGAAAAGAGAAAGTCTCTTCCAGTCTTAAAACAAAACAGAAAACCAGAAAGAGCATATGTTTGGGGATGAGAACCTCAAGTCAAAAATCCCAGATTTATAATGTAGTACTTGTCTGACCTTGGGTCTGACCTAATTGATATTATATTTTCATTTATAAAATTAGGAGATTAAACTATGTGACCTTCAAGGTTCCTTCTCGCTCAGACTTGCATCACATTATTATTTTATCAGCACCAAGAACAGGAACAGAGCCCAGACTTCTAAGGAACTTCTGAGTAAGTAAACTCTGCCCCCAGCAGTTGGCACCCTCTCTAAAAAACTCAGAGCCTTAAAAAATTATCTAATAGCACAGAGAGGGCAAAGCCTTACTCCAGGGCATATAGCCACTAGACAGCAGGACTTGAAGTCAGGGTTTCCCAATCCAGAAACTGGATCTCTACTACTCCCTTTCAGTAAGCATGACAAAAATGATGCCACCAGTCACAATAGTAATAAAATGATAATGTGGCACAAGGCTGTGTCACTGACCAGACCTGAAAGCTAGAGAGAAGGTGCAAAGGCAGGACAGGAGTGCAGCTTCTCCACCACCACCCAACACAGTGTACCTCGGGAAGGGTAACACAAAACTCCCTGTTTCCACACTCTTCACACCAAATGAAAGCAACAATCTCCACTTTGTTTGACCTCCTTTTATATGACATTCTCTTGCTCAGTTGCTTTTGATCCATAAATATCAATTCCTGCAAAAACTTTAATGCAAACATAAGCTGCCCTCAGTTGTTGGTGACATTTTTGCCTTCTCTCTTCCTCTGGGGTACAACATCAGATGCTTCCTCCTTTCTTTGACTCTCTCTCCCACTGATTCTGGGCTGATCTATCTGGCTACCTTGTGGAACCAAGGATGGAGGATTGGAGGAAGAGGATGCGGTCTATAATTAGCTGTCATTATACTATTAAATTTGTTTGAGCCTGCTAACTTCAAGAATTTTGCACCCTAATTGCATTCAACATTAAACAAGACATAAAACCTAATACAATAAAATTAAAGTCACTTTTTTCAGATGATTATGAAGTCCTAAAATCTCTGATCTAAAATCTCCTTGACATGTGATATTTCTTGGAATAAAAAGCTTTGAATTACCTCCTAACAACCTCTTGAGCACCACACTTATGGCATGAAGGGAGGTAAAAATATAACTAAAGTTCTTTTTTTACCTTCACAATTGTAGCAGGAGAAATCGCAAAAGGAGCCAAGGGATCTAGCGCTTCTAATTTCATATTTACAGAAAATGTATGATGTCCAATCACTGGTTTATCCTGAAATGAAAACACCATATGGGAATAAGAACTAAAGATGCTAAAATCTTCTGCCTCATTTTTAAAATGGCTGATGGCTTCAAAATTAATTTTTGGACTATCCCAAATACATGTCAAATAATTATGGTAGTTAGCTCAATCTTCTAACAGAAATTGGGTTAGCTAATTCACTAACCATCTTTCCTGGGTACCAATTCAAAAAGATTAATCTCAAGAAATAAGTATTTTGAAGACATTCATGCAATATATTATATTAAATTAAATCAATAAGAGAAACCACTCTAAGAAGAAATAATATATCACTGTTTTTCAAAACTTCTTTTACAGATACACACCTCCCACAACCACTTTTGTCAGTAGGAAAATATCTTTAAAGTTTTTTTTTTACCTTAAATAAGTCAGATGGTATCAATGATTCTTCTTCTTCCTCTTTAATTTGGGTTAAGATCTCCTGCCATTCTGTCTCACTTTTCAAATGTCTAATAGCTTCAGCAAAAAAATAAAGTGGAAGTTCATGTGATGATAAGGAAAAAGTTGTTCAAATGTCACAAATGAGAAATTAATTTCTAATAACAAGTGTGAGTATAAAGTAATCCCTAAAATTGAAACCTATTCCCAAGAGGCACTTAAGCAATTTATTACTAATTTTCAATACTTTGGTAAATAATGCTACTATTAGCTGAGGAGTTAAGCTTAAGTATAGAATTTAAAACAAGCAGCAAAATGTGCCTGGACAATGAGTACACCACTGCAGTAGCAAAAAATGCCCTAAAACAGCATAACTTTAAACATATTACAGTAACTGAAATTCTCATTAAAAATATACATTTTGACAAGACTTGCCATTCCATGAATGCTACTTATTTGAATTCCTTACTTAACAGTTTTACTTCAGTTTGGTGATCTTAAATTGGTATTACACATTGCAAAGGACTTAGGAATAATGAAACTGGAAGAAAATTTAAGATATAATAATCATAAACTTTACATTTTTATAGTCCTATAAACTTTAATGATATCTTTGCTACATGTACTGAAGGGAGCTTCTATAATACAGGAGAAGATGATAAATCATTAGTCTTTTCAATTATAATCCATTCATAGAAAATGTCTTCTGAAAATCATTCTTCACCTGTTGGAGGCTGAAGCTCATATCCCTGCTGAGATGCCCAACCGACTTGATGAAGGAATGGATCCAGATAAAACAACCACTGTTCAAACTGGTCAGAATCCTCCAGACCTTCATAGTGCAACTTCAATCTTCCCCCAATATTATCTATTACATTAACAATCCAAGTGCTTAAAGAATCCTGGAAATTTTGACATTCCAGTCTGGAGCCTGGTGCAATGAGATCCAAAGGATTCTTCCCTTTATGAAGCTGCAGGTGAAAAGGGGGGACATAATTACATACAAGAAAAGCAACAGCAAAATTAATAAATACAAAAATCAGGGTTCAAAAATGTTAAATAACTAGAATAAACTAATAAAGAAATGAACAATTTTAAAAATTGCTTGTATTCATGAAATAACAAGAGACACAAAATAAGACATCTAGTGTTTTAGTTAGAACCTCTGAAGGGAATTTATTTAAAAAGCTGGACAGCAATCATAGAAAATAACTCTACATTAGAGGAGGGAGTACCCAAAGAGAAAGAGATAAAAGATCCATCGATATATTTAAATAAAATTTAAAGATTACTGACTAAAACCCTACATGTTCTTTTACATTTTTGTTGCTATGTACAAGGTGATTATATGCTATAGATGACTAATCAAAATAAAAACCAAATTAATAGCATTCCAAGAGAACTCTGTATGTCCATTATTTGGTTTCATTTAGGAAGATTTTTTTCATTACACCCATTCAAGAATGAAGTTTGCTGATTTCCTTAGCTATTTGTGTGGAAAATACTAAGAACATAAAATTCTTTTCAAAATTTAAAATTAAAATTAAAAATTAAAAACCCCATAATACATTTATTTTCTCAATATGCATTTCTATTTTCACTTAAGACTACCTATCCCTACAAAATGTTTGCAACCAATGGAAGGTGTAAAACATTATAATCCAAAGGAAAACCAATTCTTGCAATATACTTTGAAAATGGCAATAAAAGGGGCAGCTAGGTGATGCAGTGGATAGAGCAATGGTCCTGGAGTCAGGAGTACCTGAGTTCAAATGTGACCTCAGACACTTAATAATGACCTAGCTGCCTTGGGCAAGCCACTTAACCCCATTGCCTTGCAAAAACCTAAAATGGCAATAAAGTAAGCAATACAATCCAGAAGGATGACCTGTAACCAAGAAATGGATTTCTTCTTTCTTGTAAAATGAATTGTCATAAACAATGGAAAAAAAAAAAAGAAAATTGCACTTTAAACATAAATAATAAAAACAGCAATGACTAGTTCCATATATGTGCCTAGTCAATGAGGGTAGGGATTAAATCTGTAAATTCCCTAATATAAGGAAGTCCTAGATGAGGAAACTCCTTTTTTTTTTAGGTTTTTGCAAGGCAAATGGGGTTAAGTGGCTTGCCCAAGGCCACACAGCTAGGTCATTATTAAGTGTCTGAGACCGAATTTTATCCACTACACTACCTAGTGCCCCAAAACTCCCTTTTTCAATGGGGATTAGCACCTTCTCTAAAACTGGTAGTTTTGGAATTGCCTAGACACTAAGAGGTGGGCACATCCAGGGTTAACACCCACTAACGAAGTGTCAAAGCCCTGGCATCAGGATCACTTCTGCTATATTTTTTTAAATGAGACTGGGTAAATCACTTTCCTTGATGGGGTCTCAATTTCCTCCTTTGTAAAATAAAGGAGATGAACTAGATAGTTGTTTTGCAATGTCTAAAAACTCCTAGAGAGCCAATTTGGCACAGCTGATAGAAGTCTGAGAGATCTGGGTTCAAGTCTTGCTTTTAATCCATACTGTCTGTGATCCCTGGCAAATCATTTAACTTCAGTGTCCTCAAGCAACTCTCTAAGAATATAAATTGCAGAGCAGATGCCAACTTGCACTAGTAGTAGGAGCATCCTCATCCAAAGTCCCTTATAACCAATGAAATCACAGATCCATTGTTTTCTCCCACCCCCCAAAAAATGAAGTATATACATAAAAGTAAAGCAAGTATCTTTAGACAAAAATTAACAGATCATTATAATTTCAAATAAATTTTTTCACATTGCTTTCATTGCCATCAACACTCACGCCCTCTAGCAGGTTGGAAGGAGCACTACATGCTCCCTTCAGAGTCTCCCTTAGGAACTCATTGCAATCGGAAATCTTGTCCTTGATACCTAAATAGGAAAATAAATGAATAATAATTATCCCTTTTTTGTCAAAAATAAGCCAACTATAAATTTACTTCTTTAATAATATTTCAAAGACTATTACTTCATTTAAAGATTTACTTTGAGATTAGGGCATCTATTTTTCCTTATAGAGCTCAGCAAATTCAATTTCTCATTTCGACACATGGAAATACTACCTATCAGTTTAATGAAGACTACATACATCATTAAAGGCAAAGTCAGGCAATTCCCACCTTCCTACCTAAGGAATCAATGATATTAAAAAAGAGGCAAAAGGCAGACCCTGTCCATAAAACATGTCTGGGAGAGACAGCAAAGAAACAACACTCACACACACACACACACACACACACACACACACACACACACACGCAGGCATACACACATACAAACATACATACAATTAACATATATATATATATATATATATATATATATATATATATATATATATGGTGAGCTCTCTGGGGATGGGGGTGGGAAGCAAGAACAGGGGAAAAATTGTAAAACTTAAAATAAAATTTTTCTTAAAAAAAGGAATTAACTTCTCGGGGGGGGGGGGGGAAGTGAGTTCTCTATACAGGAGAAGCAGAAAGCCACTAAAACTAAAAGAAGTTGGAAAAGGCTTCCTATAAAAAGATGGGATTTTAGTTGGGAAGTCAAGAAGGCCAGCAGAAAGGCATGAGAAAGTCCCAGATAAGGGGGTCAGCCAGAGAAAATACCCAAAGTCAAAATATGGAGTGTCTTCTTTGTGGACCAGCAAGGATGATTGTTACTAGATCAAAGGCAATATGGTAGAGAACAAGATGTAAGAAAATAAGATGATTATACTAGGTTATAAAGGTGTTTTGAATGCCAAATAGAGCAATTTGTATTTAATCCTGGAAGCAAAAGGGAACCAATGGAGTTTACTGAGTAGGACATGATAGAAACTATGCTTTAGGAAAAATCACTTTGGTGGCTGAATGGACAATGGATAGGAATATAGCAGTAACTCAGTATTTGTTGAACATACTGAGTCAAAAGAGTAAGAATACATTTTAAATTTGTTTTAAATATATGTAATTCATCTTGTCTTTATATTTCTAATTTTAATCACATAAGCTTCAATTTCTTCCTCCAAGTAAAGCAGTGCTTTCATATTTACTTGGAAACAGTACCATTTATATTGAGTTCACAGAACTAAAGCTGGAAGAGATAGTAAAAGCCATCTATCCCAATCCCTTTATTTTACAGATGAGGAAAATGAAATGGCAGTAGGCATACATAAATATCATAAGTTTTGGGTAATTTCACATATGCCAATAATACCCAAAAACCAGGAAGTAAAGAAAGAAGCCTTTGGGAAACCAAAATAGATGTCACAAAGCTTATATACTAAACCTGATTTTTTCTTATAAGGGTGTGAGGTCCTCACAATCTACATAGTTTTGGCAAAATAACTTACTTGATTTAGAAAACACAAAAATAGGAAATTCGATTAGAAGCATCAAATTGTAAGGGAAGAAGGAAATGAGAAATCATAGCCATGTTTCCTATATGGTAGGAAACACAAAGCAACACATACAAAGCCCCAAAGTATAGCATTTGAAGGTCAGTAGGATAGGGGCAAACAGTCTAAAATGTCCCAAAGGGACTCACTACATTACTGAAGAATACAACCAATGTTCGAAGTTATGACCCTGAGAAAAGGTTAAACTGCATCCAGTACTCAATGCCTAATAAAGCAAGGAAGAAAATAATACATTTTAGAAATATTTTCAACCAATTTTTCAATTCAATATTTTCATTTCATTCTGGTTTTTTAAAAAAAGAAAATGCTGTGATCTTTTAACATTCGTTTATTTGGAAGACTCTTAACTAGACTTGAGATTCAAGGTGTTCTATATAGCCACAATTTTGCTATGATACTATTCTTCCTAAAGGAAATTTTCCATTACCTTCAGGTGCTTTGAGAATCTTCTTATTCTGCTCACACCAGCCAATGGGGTGTAAATCAGCTGTCCTGATATCACACCAGAAATCTGCTTTTCGGTCCTCTCCATAGCCATCATAACGCAACAAGAGTAACTGCCCACATGTGGTAATAATGGTAGCAACCCAGTAAATTTCATGGTCAGACTTTACTGCAACCTCTAGTTTCATGCCAGGGGCAAATCCACTCTGCAGGCTTGTGTCCACCTGAATGACAAAATTCATTAACTACCAGACCATCTATGGCAGATGAAATACTCTTATGGACAATATTTTTTATTCAAAGAAAGCCTTTAAACGTATAAGTTGTAAATAATTTTTTTCTTTAAGACAGAATAAGTACAAAAATTCTAATATTATTTTAAAGTAGACCAAAACAGGAATGGCACTATTTTCAGAAAAATGAAATAAAAAGTTTTACCCAAAGAAAACATGATTATAGAACTTTTGTCTCTAAGTATTTAAATCACTAAATTTTTGTGGAGTCTATGAGTTTCTAGAAGTATCTCATATTACTCAACATGTCAAGGATTTGTACCTCAGATTCAGAGAAGTCATAGCCATTGGAATATAAGCCCAGAGTTCCCTGATACCAAGGCCAGTATGCTCTCCACTACTCCGTGCTACCTCTATCTCCTCAAATTTAGATAAAAATAAAATGAAGAACTATAATATGAATTCCCTACATAATATTTGTAGAATTAAAACAAAAAATTTAGCTCTCTTTAAGAAATTTCTAAAAGTTCAATGGTAAAGTTTAAAAAACAGAACCAGAATGATCTACTGATGAATTTCCAAAGAAGAAAGGTAATATGTATTTATGATTTGTACTACAAAGAAATCAGGTAAAAGAAAGTACATTCTCTTCATACAACACCTGGAGTAAGTTAATTCCAAATTCAATTATGGAAAAGCAAAGGTAACAACAGTCAATTTATTTTTCCAGAAAGAAATAGAATGAATCTGTAACAAATTTTACTAAATAATGAAATCAGTAAGATAATTTGAACAAAATATTACAGTTCTGATTTTGTTAGTATATTTCTCATTGATTTTGAAAATAAGATTCTTCCAGTAATTAAGTGTTAACTAGATAACTTGAAGGTATTGAATGAATACAGTTCGAATCCTAATAGATGAACTGTTCGATTTTTTTATTTTGTTCAATATTTTTTAAAATTTGTACCATAACTTGACTTCATCAAATACTGCTGAAATGATTCATTAGCTGAGTCAAATATTTCTGTCACATAACTATTTCTACTGTCATATTCATGGAACGCATTTGAACATTTATTCTATATAAGTATATATGAAAAAGTAAGACTACATTAAAGGGTTTTTATTTGCTTCTTTTTTCATGAAACCAACTGGTTAAAATTAGTATAAATTCAAATAGCCACTAGGGGTCTCTACTGTTTTATTAACTGGATAATTAAAATCATATCTACATTGAGAATATTTAATTTTAATCAGAAAATTCCAAAATGGATATACATGAACCAACTACTTAAAAAAAGGGCAATTCTACATGAAAATATATTAAAAAACAAATCTTTTGGTCTGTAAAAACAAAGACTAAAAGATGACATAATAAAAATTTATAAAAACATAGTACAGACAATATAGTCACTACTTTGTTCAACAAATCACAGCAAATGAGAAAAAGTATCATTAGCCCCATCCTATAAGAGAATGCTTTTTTTAAAATAGAACTCATTACTTTAAGAAGATTTTCAGGATGAATAGACTGATAAAAAAAAATCCATATAAGAGATTCTTACCCTTTTTGCATCATTCACCTACCTGGAAGTCTAGTAAATGAGATCTAATAACCCAAAATTCATAAATTAAAATTGGATTATAAAAGACAATATATTAAAGAAGCTATCATAATATTTCCTGAAACAAGTTTGCAGACCTTAAGTTAGAACTCCTGGTTTAGATATATTCATGAGTAATCAATCTAAGTTATATAGATATATGCCTAAATATCTAACGTTGCTGTCATGTGGTTCTCTTTTATTGTTACATTTATTAAATAAATGGCCAAATATACCACTGATATGACTCAACAGGATAGTTATGATGTTCTTATTGTAATAAGAGCAATCAAATACCTCCTTTTAATGAGATGAAGCACAGTGAATTAACTGTTGGAAACTGATTCTCCCACTCCATCTTCCCACTCCCCCCACCCCCAAATAATTGCCACCACACTACGTCAAGGTCTCAACAAGGACTCCTGAGAAAGGGCTGGAGTAGTAGAAACAGACCAGCACCTAAGAGTCAGAGGACCTGGGTTCAAATCCCAGCTTGGAAGTTCCATAAGCCACTTCAGACCTCCTGGTTTCAATTAACTCATCTGCAAAATGATGGAGATAGTTCTGTGTCCTACTGATTCTGTGGGATGCTGTGAGCTTGATCATTTCAAATGGATATACAAGAATGCCATCATTTGTTTGTTTAACCCATAGGCTTCTGAACATGAAGTCACAAGGATTGTGAAATACATAAAAAGTTAGTGAATCAATTGACTAACCTGACAAGAATTAGGAGGCAGAATTACAACCAATTGAAAATGCTATTATGGCCAATTTTAACAAAGTAAGCACACTCAGAGAGCTAATCTTACTCTAACTTAAAGGCATTTTATCTTCTGAAGATTTATACAGGAATCCAAGGGGGGAAAGGATACACAGAAAAAGTCAAGAAAATAAAGTGATGACTTACATGCTTAAAAGACCCATGTGGAGCTGCTATGGATCCTGTATCTTCTAGATATTCATCCCAGTTAAATTCCAGTTCCTCCACACCAGATCCAGCATCTAAAATACAGCAATAAAGAAGGTTCTCATTTTTTGTGAGTCCACAACTGTTTATTAAGCAGGACCTGCCACATGGAAGGCATCGTGGGAAGCACTGGCAATGCAAAGAAAGAACAATCCCTGATCTCAAGACTCTCACAGACTACCGGTGAAAATAATATGCAAACAGCTATGTACAAAGAAATAATGAAATAAGCTGGACATCAACCTGGAAGGAAGGCACTAATATGAGAGAGGTTTGAGAAAGGCTTCATGCACAAGGTAGAATTTTAGCTAAGACTAGAAAGAAGCCAGAGGATAGATATGAACAGAAAGAAAATTACAAACATGGGGGAAGAGTCAGTATAAATGTAGTGTTGGTGTTGAGCCAGCAAGGAGGCCAGGGTCACTGGATAGACAGCAGAATACATGGAAGGGAGTAAAATAGGAAGGCTCAGCTTCTGAAGGTCAAAAAAATCACATGAGCCTAGAGAAAATAGGGAGCCACTGGAGCTGATTACATTAAGTAAAAGATGATCTGCATTTTTAAAAGATCACTGATGGCTAAGTGAAGGATGGACTAGAGTGGGGAGCATCTCAAGCTAAAAAGATCAACCAGAAAGCTATTATAACAATAGTCCAGGTGTGAGTGATGAGAACCTGCACCACAATTGTGCTGATGTCACAGCAGAAAAGGGGCTACTATACACAAGAGATGCTATGAAAGTCAACAACAGGACTTGGCAATTGGTTAGATTGGGGGTGGGGAAGGGCATGTGGCTACCTCCCACTGTGTGAGTGAGAAAAGTCAAGGAGAGGAGGGTGTAAGGCATAAGAATTTTTTAAATAGCAATCAGTTACTTTCATTTTCTATTTGCAGTGCCCTCTTTTCAAATCTCCCCATTTCCATTCTCTCCCTCCCTCCATCTATCCTATATACTATTACCAGAATAATCTTAAACATATTATTATCTACTCAAAAATTTTCAGCAGCTCCCTTTGGACAAGGATTAAAATTCAGGCCTCTCAAAAATCTGTTGCTACCCTGCATTATTTTTAGCTTCTTTTTTTACTCCCTATCACTGGATTCTACTCTCTATCCAAAGTGGACTATAGGAATGCACAATGCCCCCTCCTCACCCCCACCAATCATGTTTTTAATTCTGCCTCATTTCACCAACACACTACTGACAAGTCTTGGATGCCTCATCCCTTGGCCTCCTCTTTCCTTTGATTGAAGGGCTGAAGGAAAGAATATTCCCAAACCTTCCTTTACAGAAAGCAAAAATTGGACTTCAGCCCACTTCACTTCCCATCTGCAGCAATCAATTTCCTTTGGTGTTGTCTTTCCCCCATTCAATTGTAAGATCCTTGAGGAGAGGGACAGTCTTTCTTCTTCATATTGGAGTGTTTACTCCAGTCATATTGGAGTGTTTACTCCAATCCTTGGCACACAATTATTTGGTATTTATTAAATTGAATTTGTCACGATATTTTCCAGGAATAGAATGCCTTCTCTCCCCTTCATTTTGTGTTAATTTCCAACTTTTAAAATATCAAGCCAGTAGCTTCTTCTAGGAAGACTTCCCCAACCTCACTAATCAGGAACTGAAGTTTCTCTTTACAACTCAGACTGACACAGTTACACAATAATGAAAATATTACATTTTTCTGCATTGGTATCTTATTCCTGCCTCATCCCCTTATATATTCAAGCTCAGGAAATACCAGCTAAATTTTTACCATGCACACATAAGAACCAAAGCTTGAAGGGAACCACATACTCTATCTAGTCCAACAGATGAGAAAACTAAGAGCCAAGGAAGTCATGACATTGCTGGGTTACACAGGTAGTAGATGACAGAGATTCCACTAGAATGCATGAAGGACCTTGGACAATTCACTTTGCCTCTATTGACCTCTCGGTTTTCTCCTCCATAAAAAGGAGATAATAAAGGCACCTACTTCCTAGTTTTGTTGTAAGAATTAAATAAGATAGCAACTGTCAAAAATAACTCAGGGTGCCTAATACAGTTCCTCATATATAGTGAGCACTATATTATTCTATCATTCAATGTCATTCCATTGCACCATGCACCATGTACCATTTAAAACTGGACTCAATTCTTAAGAACTTAATTTGAATGCAATTTTTCAGAAATATAAATAGAAAGACTGTAAACCTGTAATGATAAACCTATGCCTCTTTGAGTTCCACTTATCAGAACCATTTTGATCAACCACAATTTGAGTCCAGGGAAATTACTGGTTGAATTCTATTAAGTAACTGATTTGATTGAAATAAGTTGTTTAAAAAATCATTTTAGTTTCTTTCACATCCTAATTCCCATTTTGCACTTTAAAATTATGGTATAACATCTCAATTTAGCCAAAGTAGGTGTTTGATAATGTAGTATCTCTGAAATTTTCTGGAAAGAATGCTGGATTTAGAATCAAAGAAGTTGGATTTAATTATGAGCTTGGCACTTTCTACTTGTACAACCTTGGGCAAAGCCTCAACTCAACAGTAGAAGTCAGACTTGTTGACATCTGATACAAACACATACATATGTATATGTGTGTATATATATATATATATATATATATATATATATATATATATTATACTTTATTGAACAAGACCATGGGGTTCTATTAAATTAAGTGCACAAACAAATCAACCAAAACTTTGATTTTTAAAACATGTAGAAAATATAGAACATGAATACACAAAGCGCAGCTTGTTCTTATAAAATTAACAATGAATACCAAAGAAAACAAAAAAATGCATTTTTAGTTATACAGAGGCAAAATCTCTATACTCTCATTCCACTGCAGTCACCAGCAGGGGTGGCCATTCACTTGATCACCTAACTCACAAGTGTTCTAATTCCACCATGTGTTTTATTCTGCTTATTTCATTATTCTGAAAAGCAAAGTAGAGGCATTTGTTACCAGACTGTCAAAAGGATCTATAATGCAAAATAGGTGAGAATGTCTGGACTAGGATACTGGAAAACTCCTGTCTCTACCCCATTTTTCTATTCTCCCACTCACTGTAAACTTTTTGTATTCCCAGTTCTTATGGTTTTGTCCCAGCTGATCCCTACCCCTGAAATGACTAACCAAGACCACTCAGGATTTCCTAGACTTCCTTCAACACTTGGCTCAATCAATCTGGAACTATGCCCAAAAGGGCAAGTAAACTATGCATATACTTTGATACTGCAATCGCACTACTAGGTCTATATCCCAAAGAGATCATAAAAAATGAGAAAAGACTCACATGTACAAAAATATTTATAGCAGCTCTTTTTTGTAATGATAAAGAACTGGAAACTAAGGGGATGCCCATCAATTGAGAAAAGGCTCAACAAGCTATTGCATATGTATGTGATGGAGTATTACTGTTCTATGAGAAATCATGAGGTAGAGGACTTCAAAAAAGACTGAAAAAACCTGAATGAGATGATGTTGAGTGAAGTGAGCAGAGGCAGAAGAATATGGTACACATTAATGTCATCACTGTGAGATGAACAACTTCAATGGAAACAGTTCCTCTCAGAAGTTTGATCAAAGACAATCCAAAGAGATCTTATGAAAAATGCCATCCATATCCAGAGGAAAAACTATGAAGTTTGAATGTAAAGTATTCTATGTTCACTTTTTAAAACTTTTTGTTTTTTTTTCTTTCTTTCACAACATGACTAAGGCAGTTAAATGGCATGTGGGTAGAGTACTGGCCCTGAAGTAAGGAGGGCTCAAATTCAAAACTGGTCTCACATAGTTAACACTTACTAACTGTGTGACCTTGGGGAAGTCACAACCCTGATGGCCTCAGATCCAGAACCATCTCTGGTCATCCCTGATCCACATCTGGTCACTGGATCCAAAAGGCTCAGGAAGAGAAAGTGAGAATGGTGACTTTGCACAGCCCCTCCCCTCATTTAAATCCATTCCCAAGCTTGTCACAGCATCACCTCCTTGATGCCATGTTCTTCTTTGAGAACAAAGGACAAAGAACACAATATGGAAATGTATTAAACAGGACTGTACATGTATACATTTATACATGTACATGTATAACCTATATTAGATTATTTGCTGCCAGAGAGGGGGGAATGAGAGAGGGGAAGGAGGGTGGTAGAAAAATGTGTAACTCAAACTTGCAAAAGGATGAATATTGAAAACCAACTTTGCATGTAATTAGGAAAAATAAAAAATAAAACAAATTTATAGGAAGTAAAAAGAAAAATCAGAGCTCCAGAAAAAATTTAAAAAATTTTTTAATTTGACTAAATACCACCTTTTATGATTTCCCCTCTCAGAATTTCTTCCATCTACTCATATACATATTTTATCAACTTAATTGTTTACATGTTATCTCCACCATTAAAATATGAAAAAGGGCTTATTTTTCTTTTTATCACCCCATCCCCACCCTTGCTTAGCACAAGCCCAAGTGCTAGATGATTCTAATTCAGCTGACTTTCCAAACAAACTGTACAGATGATTCCTTCAGAAATCACCCTCCAAATAAAGGAACCTCCCTGCCTTTCTCCTCCTCTAGACCTTTCTACAGGGGGTCTCATGACTTCAATGCTCTCCCTCCTCACCTTTGCAAACTGGAACCTTGATCTCCTCTTAAAGGCTCAGCACCTCGATGCCCAAATCACTGTTTTTAGTTTGTATTCTAGATTTGTCTTTGAATGTACTGCATTTCCTCCATTAGAATGTGAGTTTCTGAAGGGAAATGAGTATCTGACTTTGGATTTACCTGAGAATAGATGTTTGCTGATTGCCTGACAAAAGTACATAAAACACCATTGACTGTGATAATGGAGAGAGAAAGGACTTGGTTGATTTTTTTTTTTGGCTCAGAAAGTACAAATAAAAATGATTAGTGAACTGTAGTTCAAGATTAAGAGATGATTAAGAGAATGGCCAGCAATGGGCTTTTAGAGGATGAGTAGTATACAAGGACTGAAGGGCAAATATTTGAAACAGAGCAGAGAAGTTGTCATGCTTTTGTGCCTGGACTCCAAATTCTGAGACAAATACTAGAATGTATAATTAATAGTATGGTATATGAACATTTAGCAAAAGGAATCAATGATTGCTGAAGCACACAATATGGCTTCATGAAGAATGGTTCATTAATGAAATATGTCCACTATTGTGGACATTAGTCTGGTCGATCTGAGGAATGTGATAGAAAGTTTTCATAAATCTGAGCAAAATTCATGACAAAACAATTTTTAAAATATATGTGTGTGTGTATGTGTGTATATATATATAAAGTATCTGCTAAATATACAACACTGCATTAGACAATAAAAATAAAAAGATCAAAAATGAAAGTAATAATATTTCTTCTCAAGCAGTTTATATTTTAGTTGGTAATACAATAGATAAAGAGATAAATCTAAGATTAATTTATAAAGGAAGAGCACCAATAACTAAAAAGTAAAAGAGTAATTTAAATCTAAGGAGATCAAGAAATGATTTATATAGGAGTTAAAACCTGAGGTGAGCTTTGAATTAAGTTAGGAGACTCTTAAGAGATGGAAATGAGGGGAAGGAGCACAGTATAGGCATAGAGCCTTATGATAGGAGTTCAGGAACAGCAATAGTTAATTCCCTCCAAAAGGGAGTAAATATGAAACAATTCTAAAAATAAAAGCAGTCTGTAAAGTTCACTCCATTTTATGGCCCGTCCTCAGTCCCTACCAAAATGACATTTTTGTTTGAAGTAACTTAAGAAGTTAATGGTACTTATCTACCTCTGATTTCTACTTTTGGATAACATAGTCCAGGGGGTTCTTAATCTGGGTCTGTGAACTTTATAGATATTTTCAAAAGAAATATTTTCCTAATTTTATTTCAATAAAAAGGGTTTCCTTTGTAATCCTATGTACTTATGAATTTTAATACATTTTTTCTAAGAGGAAAATTATTCAAAAAAAAATTTCCTGGTCTAATTCTATCTGTTCCAATAGCTTCACTTTGAAGTGGGAAGAGTAGGACTCAAAAGAATTAGATTCAAAAGTTGTGTGGTTTGGGACAAATCATTTAACATCCAGGGTCTCATTTTCTTAGTCTGTAAAATAGTGGTTCCAGCCTCCCTTCCTTCCCTAAATTCTTATACCAGGACCCCTTCTCCTCTAACTGTAGGGCACTCATGGGCTTCAGGACCTCCATTGAAGGAGGAGTCCCAGAACAGTCTTTTCCCCATTTCCTACTGTTTTTGAACTTTTACATAATGCTGGTACCAGAAAACTTCTCCCTGTCTGTTAGCAGTCCCCTCTCCCTCCTCCAGCCCAAGTCTTCCTCAATTAAACATTGGGTTCCTTAAGGGAAAGGAATATCTTTCAATTTCTATTTGCCTGATCAGTACTTGGTAACCAGTAGGCACTTGATCAATGTATACTGACTGTTTCAAGAATCAAATAAGAGGGGGCGGTTGGATGATGAGTGGACAGAGCACTGGCCCTGGAGTCAGGAGGACCTTAGTTCAAATCCAACTTCAGACATTTAATAATTACCTAGCTGTGTGGCCTTGGGCAAGTCACTTTAAAAAAAAAAAGAATCAAAGAAGAGAAAGGTTGTGAAAATGGATCTTATCTCATATTACATATCATAGTTACCGGTATTTATTTCACACTGTATCACGTAAGTTCTTTGCAAAGTATTACTTTGCCACATCAAACAAATAAGGCAGGCAACATCTGGTGTATTAATATTTTAAAACAGACCACATTACAGTGGTACATGACAGTGAATGCACCTGTCATTTTTGCTAAACTATTTTTTTCTTTATTAAAAGAGGGCAGATAGGGGTGGCTAGGTGGTGCAGTGGATAAAGCACTGGCCCTGGAGTGAAGTGGATAAAGCGCTGGCCCTGGAGTCAGGAGTACCTGGGTTCAAAATCCAGTCTCAGACACTTGATAATTACCTAGCTGTGTGGTCTTGGGAAGTCACTTAACTCCATTTGCCTTGCAAAAACAAACAAAAAAAAAACCCCTAAAAAAAAAAAAGAGGGCAGAGGGATTCTTCACTTGCAAGAGATGAGAGTAGACAAACTTAGCAAACAATTGCGATATTTTTAAAAAGGCTTAATCTGAAAATCCAGTATGAAACTGCCAAGAAGCACATGATGCATATTTATCATAAATATTTCTGATATTATCCCCACTAGGTAAAGTTCAGCATAAAGAGATCTCAGTGCACACAGCACAGTAATTTCTAGGTCTGGCTGAAAAATTTCTTATCTTCAAGATCCAAAACTAAAGCTGGTAGGATATTTGAAATCTTCTAATTTTATCTCCTACAGAAAACCAATAGGTTCTACACATTTCCCCACATATCTCCCATCTATTCTTTCCTTACCTTTCTGCAAAGTAGGCTTTAGTAACTACAGGGATTTTAATAGAATGGTTTTAAACTCATCCACATCTACAGAGGTACTATTAAATTAGTACTATCCAATTTTTATTTCTACCTAATTAAATACTTGGAAATTCACTACTTGAATAATTCAAAGAAACTCAGCGTTATGGTATTGTCATTAAAGAATATTTCAAAGGTGGAACTCTAATACATTTAATTTGAAATAGAATCAATGAAAGAGAATTCTAAATTGGGAGCACATTCAACAATGCCTCTATTCTACATTCCTGTTTTCAGGGGGATGAACATTCTTCAACTATACTAAAGCAACTTATACTGATAAATGAAAATGTATTTCAAAAAGTCTCCAATTTTTTAAAATACCTAATAATTAATTCACCCAGTCTCCAATTGACTTGATTTTTATTACATTTGTAATAATTCCTTATAAATTGTACCAGATTAAATTACCAAAAAGAAGATGTATTAATAATTAAACAATATGTATGCTTTCTAAGGCAGGTAGTTCTCATGTCTTAAAGTAGTTGCTACTTGGAGAGTTATGAAATGTTTTTGGATGCCATGAGAGGTCTGAAATAAAAGTCAGGAGACCTGGGTTCATAGCTTAGATAAGTACCATTAACTTGCTCTGTGAAACTACTCAGCCTTGGCTGCAAAGTATTACAACCAACTACCTATTATTACTGTTTTTAAAAACTGCAAGCACTATCCTTAGAGAAACATGTTTTCCAAAATGAAACTGAATAAACACATTAACATATACTTTTCACAACAATTGGTTTATCTCATCTGTGGGTTGAAAAAATAGGTTAAAAAAAACCACTTCTGTCACGAACGTCTATCTGAACCAAAACCAAAATCTTTAAATCTTTACATTTCATTCTGAAGTGAGTAAGATACACTTGAAATCCATTTCTACTGAATACAATAAAAAAGAACATATATTTCATATGGAAATATGGTTTCCACAATATACTTCATTCATTCATTAAGCATTTATTAAAGCACCTTCAATGGGACAGGCACAAAAATGAAACCACTTTTTTTTTTACACTCTATTGGGGGGGGGGAACAATACACCCATAAAAATACAAAATGCATACAAATGGATTTTCAGGGGGAAAACACTGACTCCTTGAAGGTAGGGTCACTTGAGCTGAGCTGTGAAGAAAGACTAAAAAGACTATTCAAAGAACCCGATGTAGAACCCATGGCATGAACACAAGAAGGTCATTGTGACTGCAACACAGGATGCAAGAAGGTTAGCAATACTCAATAGACCTGGAATTGCAGGCAGTCAAACAGAAGAGCTTGTATTTTATAATAATGGAAATTTCTTTACCAGGAAAGGAACACAACCAAAATGATGCTTTAGAGATAACAGTTTGGCATCTGGATAGAGAAGAACTGGAGGGGGAGAGACATTAGTTGAAAGGGGATGGGAGAAGAAGGATGGTTTAGAAGCTTCAGAAAAGAGTTTGAAACAGTTGCTAAGAGAAGGTGACTGAGAACCCATGAAAGGGTCTTTTTTTAAAATCTTCACTTTCAACTCTCTACATTATCAACAGATACACAGGGAATCACTCTCTCCTCCTTGATAATCTCTTATCTCCAGAATTTCAGGACACCACTGTCCTTTACATAGTTTGTTCTCTCCTCCAGTAGACTGTGAGCTCCTTGAGGGAAGGCACTGTTTTTTTGCCTCTGTATCCACAGGGTTTGGCACATGGTAGGAGCTTGATAAATATTCATGGAATGGTTGGTTTGAATGAATGAAGTAGATGGGATGGGAGTAAAGGCCATGGATATAAGACAAGGAAGGAACAAGGATAAGAACACTGAAAAAGCTGGACTAGTTCACTAAAAGTATACAGTGAGGCCAAAACATGAATGATGACACAAGAAATAAGGGAGAAAGAAAGAGGAACTGGAAGATCATGGCAGACAAGAGGTCTGGGACAGTTGTGAGAGGTGAAAGGCTAGGAGGCTGAGGTCAGGTAATGGAGGGAGAACACTTGTGGGAGAAGAGGGACAGTCAACTCATAGAAAGCAAGAAAACTGGAGTTCCCAGTGATAAGAAGGGACTGACATATAAGGAAGACTGAGTCACGCACTGAACTCCATGAGAAAAGAAAAAGAATGACTTTGGGGTGGGGGGTGCAAGTTGAAGCGGGGGGGGGGGGGGGGAGATGAGTATTACATCTGAATGCAGTAACTCCTAAAGAAAGAAGTACAACGTGATGGTTGTAGGGAGAAAGTCTAGAAGTCTTCCTGACCCGTTGGGTAAATAAGTAATAGCTGAAAGATGGCTTCTTAAAATCATCTAGGTACATGATGGAGGGAGGAAGAGGAAGAGGTGGTGGTGGTGGTGGTGGTGATATAACTGGTAGAGCTTTGGTTTAGGTATTAATTAGGTATTAATTAACCATATACACAGACACACCTCATTTGTGTCTCAACAAAGAGGTGCCATTCTTTCTGTTGATTCTTCACAAAAGCAAAATCTAACAGAATGATTTAGGTAATCCGAAAGAGTACAGTGTTTCTTACACATAGAAAACTTTTAAAAGGCATAACATTTGTTTCTAAACTAAGAATGTTTAAAATTAATCTGTTTCTACAAAGGTTAAAAATCCTATTATATGCCATATTTCATTTGGCCCTCATGATGATGTAGAGTAAGTGATGGAGTAGAATAAGTAATACAGGTAATATTATCTCAAGTTTTAGAGATGAGCAAACTAAGGACCAAAAAAGGGGTTATGTGACAACTAGTATCAGAGACTTTTAAAAAATGTTAGAATATAAACTGAGTTGCTTTGTAAAAGAAATTCATATCTACTTTTAGGAGAATACTGAGTGAATTAAGATTGATATTTAAAATTACTGTCTTTACCCTAGAATCATTTTTATGGGGCAATATTATTGTTTTCCTTATTTAAAATATTCTGCTAAAATACTATGACCAAGCAACTTACACAAAGAGTTCCAACTTTTCACTAAGGTATATCAATGACATAAAATTTTTCATTCTAAAGTTTGGACTACAGTAAAATTTAGAAGGGAATGGTGGAACAGAAGATAGGGTACTAGGTTTGGATTTCAGATTTTTACTAGTGGTAATGGGGAATTCACTTAACCTGTTTGTCTTAGTTTCCTCATCTATAAAATAGGAATAATAAAAGCACCTAATTTCCGGTGTTGTTTCAAGAATCATGAGATAATATCTGTAAAGCACTTAGCAAAGTGCTTGGCAGTAGTAAGTGCTATAGAAATGTGAGTTATTATTATTATTATTATTATTATTATTATTATTATTAGTTAGCATTTGAAGAAAGAAAAAATTTCACTAATAAGGCATTGGAATATTTTATTCACTTAATGTTCATGATTCTAAGTCACAATCTATTTCCTCCACTTCAGGATCAGTGTATTCAGGTTTAATAGTAATATTTAATCAGAATAAGAGAAATAGAGTGGTATGCTAATTCCTAATTAAAATACTGTGTAATATTAAATGGAAATTCTACTTGATAATTTTAAAGATAAGAATTGATCACATATTAAATCACAATCTTTTCTAAGTTTACTAATTAGAACTTTCTTTAGGGAACATTCCTAAACAATTTATACAAAAATAGATATATTCCAAAATTGGTATAAAGGGTTATCTGAAAACAAGCAGGGTTTAAAAAGTCAGTAACCTGGGGGCAGCTAGGTGGCGCAGTGGATAGAGCACTGGCCCTGGAGTCGGGAAAACCTGAGTTCAATTCTGGCCTCAGACACTCAATAATCACCTAGCTGTGTGACCTTGGCCAAGTCACTTAACCCCACTGCCTTGCAAAAAAACAAACAAACAAAAAAAAAGCCAAAAACCTGAGAATCTAGGAATCTATTGCTTCCTCCAAATTAATGCAAGACATTTTAATTTCCCAAACAAGTAACAGAAAATAGTCCACGTGGAAGATATAACCTACCTTTGTACAACTCCTAGAATTCAGGAAAAGTAATAAAGAAACATGTAAAATGTATAAAAGAGCTCTAGTATTAATTTGAATAAAGACTTCTAGTTATACTGTGTTAAAATCATTTGAGAAAGGATGGCTGGTCCAGGGAATTCAAAGAGTTCTTTAGGAAAAAAATAATTTATCTATTTTCTTCTTGCCTTTTAATTTTATCAATCACATTGGGTTGTCTCTTTCCTGATAGTAGATATAGCTTTAATTTTTTTTTAATTGGCATATTCTTCTAAGTGTTGTTTTTCTTTGAAGCAAATTCTTCATTTTCAAATAAGATGACCATGTTTGCAGAGTATGAGGATGTGAACTAGTCAGTAATCTTATATCACAAAAGAATCCATGCATTTGTCCCTTCAATAATCTCTCCCTGCTTCATCTTCCACCTCTCTTTCCCTAATGGCTCTACTCCCACTGCCTACAAACATTGCAAGTTCTTACTCAAACTTAAGAAAACTGTATTAGATTCCACTACTCCCTCTCAAGCTCAAGAAGTTGTCTCATAAGGAATGGTCAAAGGACCTGAAGGTGTTACAAAAGAAAACTTGTGTAAAATGAAAAGAATCAGACTTAGTTTGCTTGGTCACAGATCAGAAACTAGGATCAAAACAAAGAAAATAAAAATAGAAACTCATTCAACAAAAAAATTAAAACTCTCCCCAAAATCAAACTAATTAGCTCTTTGACTCCAACTCCTTATTTTCAATACACTCCTCTTAGTCAATTTACTTATCTTATCATTTCTATCTCTACAACATTCCTCCAGAAGCAGCATTAGAGGTGAAATCAATATATGGTATAGTAGGAAGAAGTAACTCAAGTCTCTGCCATGAAACTTCTCCAAGGAGATACAAGAAACACTGCAGATATAATCCTGATTAGGATGTTCAAGAAACAGTCAGGACACCCACTATTCTAACCCACACTGGCACAACAAGAAAGACATAGAAAGGTCCTGGGACATTGGGGGGGGCAGTTTGGGGGTACACATCAGAGCAAGAAGAGGTTCCACATCCAGCATGTATGGTGCAGGAATAGGTGTCAGTTGTCAGCTTTGTTGCCCACTACCCAGTTTCAGGGTAGAGAACCAAAAATGATAAAGGGAATGCTTTCAGAGAAGTCTAGAAAGTCTTGTTTGAATTGAAGCAGAATAAAGGGGGCAAAACCAAAAAAAACAACTTATACAGAGACAACTCTGAAACTCTGAAAAACTGAAACTCTGAAAGGCTCAGAAGATCTGATCAGCATAATGATCAACAATTCTCGAGGATTAATGATAAAGTATGTTACCATCTGCTGATAGACCATTCAGAATGAAAAATGAGACGCAGAAATTGTTGTTGTCACTGTTGTTGTTTTGGTGGTGGAGATATGGACAATACAGAAATTTTTTTGCTTGACTATGTGTTTATAATAGATTTTTCTTTCCCTTCTCATTTAGAGGGAAGGGCAGATTTTTTTGCTGATCAAAAAAGTAAAATTTAATTAAAAAAAAGAAAAATGAAATCCATCATTTTTTCATTACACTATAACCTATCTTTCCAATTTATTTCCAAATACTTCCATCATCACACACTCTTCATTTTAGCCAAAATGGCCTAGTAACCATTCTTTAATTTCAGCATTCCATCTTTTGGCTCCAAGCCTTCACTCAAGTTTCACCCAAGTTATTCCCCCAAGCTTAGAATATACTCCTTCACCTGCATCTCTCTGAAGCCTTAGCAACCTTCAGAATACAGCTCAAGCAAGCCTTGTAAAAATTCAAGTGCTAAGGTACTTCATATGAGAAGCTGTTTCCGATCTCTCCAGCTAGTAATGCCACCTCTCTTCAAATTTCCTGAATTTAATTATTTGTATGTAAGTTTTTTACCTCTAGGAAACTGTAAGCTACTTAAATATGTACATATTTATACCTGGAGAACAGGATCTATTTGTGAATTTGTATTTGTACCTAGCACAGTGTATAGTATGTAGCAAGTACTTAAAAAAATAATGAATAAATAAGACAACTGATTGATAAACCAAGATAATAAAGGAGGGCCTTGCCCTCCAAAAAGAAAAGAGGGAAGGAAATCAGAGATTCCCATTGGGAATGAGTGAGAAAAATGGGACCAGATAATGTTGGTACTTGAACACTTGACAGATTATTTGGTTTCTTAATCAGACAGGTATTCATAAGACACATGAGAGTCCTGAAAGCAGCAAGTGACAGGCTAAAACTAGTAATTTAGGAAGAAAAATTTTAAAAAACATCAAAAAAAAAAAAGGAAGAAAAATCTAATAGTGATATAGGGAGAAACCAATACCAAGTAGATTAGATAGGAGGCTAATGATGCAATAATCTAGTTGTGTAGAGATAATGACCTGAAAACAGAGTGACAGAATTAATATATGTGAGATTAGGAAGAGGACGTCAAGTCAACAATAATTTATTAAGCATTTATGAGGTGCCAGGTACTCTGATAAGCACTAAAACTTGAAAGAAAGGCAAAAGCAATCCTTGCCCTAAAGCAGCTCACATTCTAATGGGAGAAACATCTGTTGTGTACCCCAACTATCTGCTCAGTAGATGTGAGTTGATCTCAGAGTGGAAAGCACAAGCAACTGGGAAATCTGAGAAAAGACACATAAAGAAGATGGGACCTGAGCTGAGTCTTGAAGAAAGTTAGGGAAGTTAAGAGACAGAGGTATGGAGTGAGAGCATTTCAAGAATGAGGTACAGTCAGTGCAAAGGTATGAAGAGTGAAGAAGTGCAAGCAACAGCAAATCTACTAGTATTGATAGATTAGAGTAAATAAAAAGGTTTAAATAGTAAGAAAATTAGAAAAATTGAAAACAGCTAGGTTACAAAAGGATTTGAGTGACAGAGAATATACTGATCTTGGAAGTCATGGGAAACAAACGAAGCGTAGGCAAAGGGCATGGGAGCACAGAATACCTGCTTTAGCAGACCAATAGAGGAAGAACTGGATTGAGAAAAGAGTTAATTAGGAATTCAGGCAAAGGATGAGGATGTCCAGAACTAGGGTGGAGGCTATGTTAGTTGAGAGGAGAGGACATACATTCCATGGAAACCTATGGAACTTATGAGTTCCCATGGCAAGGAAGTATAGGGTAACTTCTGAACAAAGTGCAGGCAGTCTAGCTCCACAACACCTCCTCAAGCAAAAACCTAAATAGAATATCAGATGGCATGATCAAGAAATTCAACAAGAAACAATGAAAGGTACTTCTTCCAACTCAGAACTACACAAAACTTCAGCTGGCAGCCTATGGGCCACAGGAAAGGAGGGCTGCTGCCAAAGCTAGCATCAAGACAAACCAACAAGACAGAGGCCTCCCATAGAAACTACAGATTGTCCAGATATGTGTAACCCTCAAGGCTCTGTACTTGGAAGCAGTGAGAGAAAGGCCTCCCATGTAAAAGCCCTCAGATGATTAAAAAAAAAAATCCATATTTTCCATGGGGACTGGTAGCAACCTGAATGGTTGAGTGGTCTCAGCTGGAAAAGCCCAAGCTCAGGTCCCTCACACTTTGCCCTGAGAAACCACAGAGGACCCTGTAGAACCAAAAAGCAATGAACCTCAAAGACCCAGGGATGGAGGAGGGGATGACACCAAGAACAGAAGGGGAAGAGAAAGGAAAGAGAGATGGAATAACAACTACTACATATCCAGAAGTGTGCCAAGTGCTTTACAAACATTTCATTTGCTCTTCCAATCAATTCTGCCAGGCCTAGGGCTACTATTATCTCCATTTTACAACTGAAGAAACTGAGGCAAACACAAGCTCATTGACTTGTCCACAGTCACACATCAAGTGTCTGATGATGCAATGAAGCTTTGCTCCTGGGTGACTTAGCTATCTGGAGGTGAAGGTCAATGTAAGAATACAGCTGGCAAAAACGAGCTGAATGGTTGACCAGCCTTCCCTGGCACAAAGCCCCAATCTGAGAACTATGACTACAGTAATATAAGCAAGCAGAAGATATAAATGCCTATAAAGAATTATAACAGATCCAAAGTGCAAAGATTGCAAAGATGCAAAAATACAGCACAAAAGAAGAGAACAATTCCATAATAACTTCAAGGCCAGACTCAAGGAAAGAAAATTAATTTTCCACATAAATATCTAAAATGAAATAAAAAATGAAAAATGAAATCAAAGCTGTGAAGGAAAAGAATTTTAAAAAAGGATAAGCTGCTTAGAACAGAAAATGATAAACTTGCACAAGGAAAAGATCCAGATAGACCAAACAGAAATCAATGGCTCTGTGAAACATCAAGCAATATTAGAACAAAGCCAACAGAGTAAAAAATTTAAGAAAACAGAAGATATCTGATATCAAAGACTGACTTGGGGAAAAGAGCAAGGAAAGATAATTTAAGAACCTCTAGACTCTCAGCAAACTTTTTTAAAAGCCTGGATGCTATATTTCAACAAATGATAAATGAAACTGCTCAAAGGACAAAGAAAAATAAAGGGGTAGAATGATAACTTTACTGCAATGAAGGTCAAGTTGAGGTTGAATAGCATACATTTATAGCGGGACTAGCTGGCATGGTTTTGTCATTTTTATCTGGCTCCGCATCAATAGGAGTACATCAATAGAAGTGAAGAAAACAGATGGTAAATGTAAACTACAACTGGGATTTAGCAAGTTATGATTGGCAATAGAACAAAGGAGCAAGGAATTTCAGCAGAAGACAGTAGAGAGTTAAGTGGTTCACCAACAGGTAGAGGTAGAGAAGAGAGACTATGGTAGAAGAACGCAATATATATACAGGGGAGTCAGACTAGGAAAAAAGTGAGGGATGGAGAGATAGGTCATGGTGAGAATAAAAACAGGCTTAGGGCTTTCAGGGGGTGGAGCCAAGATGGCGACATGAAGGGATCAAGTCTTAGGAGCTCTCTGATAAAACTCATAAACTAAGGACTCTAACTAAACTTTCGAGAGACAGAACCCACAAAGGGACCCAGTGAGGCAGTTCTCCTACTCAAGGTAACGTGGAAAAGAGCAGAAAGGCTCTGCTCCCCGGGGTCGGAGGGGTGGCCAGCCGGAGGGGTGGCCCGCCAGAGCAAAAGAACTTCAGCCTCCCGGAGGCAGCCCCAGGACGCTGGAAGCCGTGGCTCACAGCAGCAGGGGTCTCCTGCACAAAGTGGGGGAACAGCGGGGTACCTCTGCCAGAGCCAGCATGTGGAGCCCAGCCCTCAGGGCACACAGCTAGCAGCTTTCCGCAGCCCAGACCCTCTGACCAGGAAACAGAAGCAGGCGGAGCTGGTAAGCAGGAGCCCCCAGGGCATGGGCCCATTGAGCTGAGGGAGGGGAGAGAAGAGAGAAACTGCAGAGCTCTGTCCTCTGCCCCTGGAGCCAGACTCTGGGGCTCTGACCACATTCAGATCCTGATCCCAGTCTAGGCCCCACCATAGAACAGCAGCGGCCCCGCCACCTCAGCCCCGTAGCAGAGGGGGGAGCTTATGGTCATTCACAGACCAGGAGGGAGGACAGAGCCTCACACACTGAGACCATTGTGGGAGTGTCCCAAAAGCTCAGGAAGCACCCCAAAAAACAGGCTTAGGCTGGGAAAATGAGCAAGCAAAGAAACAAGAGGAAGACCATTGAGAAATATTTTGCAAATGAGCCCAAGAAGGATCAAAATACTCAGTCTGAAGATGAGGAAGCACAAGCTCCTGCATCTGAAGACTCCAAGAAAAACAGAAATTGGGCTCAGGCTATGACAGAGCTCAAAAAAGACTTTGAAAATCAAACGAGGGAGTTGGAAGAAAAACTGAGAAAAGAAAGGAGAGAGATGCAGGTAAAACATGAAAATGAAGTCAGCAGCTTAGTCAAGGAAATCCAAAAAAATGCTGAAGAAAATAGCATGCTAAAAACCAGCTTAGGTCAAATGGATAAAACAGTTCAAAAAGTTATTGAGGAGAAGAATGCTTTAAAAAGCAAAATTGGCCAGATGGAAAAAGAGATAAGAAAACTCTCTGAGGAGAACAAATCCTTCAGACAGAGAATAGAATTCAGGGAGATTGATGAATTTACCAAAAATCAGGAATCAATACTTCAAAACCAAAAAAATGAAAAATTAGAAGAAAATTTGAAATATCTTATTGAAAAAAACAACTGATATAGAAAACAGACTTAGGAAAGATAATTTTAAAATTATTGGAATACCTGAAAGTCATGATCAGGAAGAGCCTTGACATCATTTTCAAAGAATTACTACAAGAAAATTGCCCTGATATTCTAGAAGCAGAGGGCAAAATAGAAATGGAGAGAATCCACCGATCCCCCTGAGAAAGAGATCCCAAAAAACCAACCCCCAGGAATATTATAGCCAAGTTCCAGAACTCCCAAGTCAAAGAGAAAATATTATAAGCAGCCAGAAGAACACAGTTCAAATATCGTGGAGCTGCAGTCAGGATCACACAGGACTTAGCAGCAACTACAATGGAAGATCGTAGGGCTTGGAATACAATATACCGGAAGGCAAAAGAGCTTAGAATGCAGCCAAGAATGAACTACCCAGCAAGGCTGAATGTCCTCTTCCAGGGAAAAAGATGGACTTTCAATGAACCAGGGGAATTTCAAATGTTCCTGTTGGAATGGCCAGAGCTGAACAGAAGGTTTGATCTTCAGATACAGGACTCAGGTGAAGCATGGAGATTGGAGGAGAGGGGAGAAATATGAGGGACTTAATGAGGATGATAGAAAAATGATACTGATAATATTCATATGAACCATCTCAGTTAATAGAGCAGGTAGAGGGAGCTTTTATAGTTGAAGCACAGGAGAAAGCTGAATTCGAAGATAAAATATGGTGTAAAAATGGAGTCAATAGGGAAAAAAGGGGAAATGGAATGGGAGGAAGAAAAAGGAGAGGGGGGAATAGTCCAAGATATTTCACATAATAAGATTTTTTTTTATTACAATGAGCTATTGCAATGATATGGAAGGGGGGAGGCAAGGGGGAATGAGGGAACCTTTGCTCTCATCACAGATGACTAGGAGAGGAAACAGCAGATATACACAATGGAGTATAGACATCTGGAGTAAGAAGGGGAGGGGCAGGGGGAAGGGGGGGATGTGAATAAAGGAGGAGAGGATGGACCATGGGGGGAGAGTGGTCAGATATAACACATTTTCTTTTTTACTTCTTGCAAGGGGCTGGGATTGGATGGCCTGCCCAGGACCATAGGGCCAGGTGGATTCTGGGCCTAAGGGGTGGTATCGGGGCTCAGGACCTCTTGGCCCCAGGACCAGGGATCTGTCTGCTGCGCCACTCAGCGACCCTACAGCAGAGTCAGAGTGAAAGGAGAGAGAAAATATAGTACATGGTAGTGGAGAAATAAGAAAGGAGGGAGTTGCAATCAGCAATGGCAACGTTGGAAAAATATGGAAGTGACTTTTGTGATGGACTTATCATAAAGAATGTGATCCACCCATGACAAAGACTGAAGCACATTTTTTGTTATTATTATTTGGGGGAGGGTGCAGGGCAAATGGGGCTGGGCAGCCTGCCTGGGGCCACATAGCAGGGTGATCTTTGGCTGTCTGGGGCCGGATTTGGACCCAGGTGCTCCTGGCTCAAGGGCCAATGCTCTGTCTGCCACCCAGCCACCCCTACTATTATTACTATTTTATTTTATTTTGGGTCTTTTTTTCTTCTTTCTGGTTTTTGCAGGGCAGTGGGGATCGGGTGGCTTGCATGTCACATGGCTGGGTGATTATTGGGTTTATGAGGCTGGATATGGACTCGGGTGCTTGTGGCTCCAGGGCCGGTGCTTCGTCCATTGCGCCACCTGGCCATACCTACAATTATTACTATTATTATTTTTTTAATTTTAATTTTTTTTCTCTCCCCTTTACTTTTTTCGCCCAAGCAAGTCTATCTATATTCATGGGGGGAGGGGCATTTTGTTTACTTGTAAACAAGAATATTTTATTAATGTAAAAAAAATTTGTATAAAATGAGGATAAAAATAAATTGAAAAAATAAATAAATTCTTTCATAAATTGGCCTCTTAAAATAAAAAATAAAAAAACAGGCTTAGGGGTCATAAGTCATGAGAAGATAAAATAATAAAAGACAACAATATGATAAAATAATTTTGTGAACACTGAATTAGAATGTCTATGAGTGATGTCAAGATCAAAAGCAAGATGGAATGAAGGAATACGTCATAGGATTTAGACAGAATAAGGGGGCTGGCTAGGTGGCATAATGGATAAAGCACTGGCCTTAGAGTCAGGAGTACTTGAGTTCAAATCATGTCTCAGACACTTAATAATTATCTAGCTGCGCGGCCTTGGGCAACTCACTTAACGCCATTTGCCTTGCAAAAACAAACAAACAAACAAACATAAACAGAATAAGGAACTGAGAAATTAGGGTATCTGAGGGAGCACCAAAGTAAGTCTTGAAATCCCTTAGTTGTAGGCAGGAGTAGGGGAAGATTGTAAACCAGACACTGAATTCTCACTGAGGAAGGAATAACTGGACTTGGTATCACTAGCTGAGAGATGACCAAAAACAGGCAGACATTCTAAATGATTAATTTAACTAGATCATGAAAGACAAACTGACATTAAAAACCTATAAGGATTCTCAGTACCAATTCAGACTGATATGAATAGTACTATAGTTTAATTGGCAGAGCAGAACTAAAACCCAGGTCTCTTGACTTCAATTCCAAGGCTTTCCCCAATACATACTGATTTGTATTATGTTACACTGGACAAAAGGGGAAAATAAGGTAAAATGACATACCTGCTATAGGTTGACTTGCTCTTATGCTCAAAAGATTTTCTATTTTCAAAGGAAAAAGAAATCTGATGCATATAAGTTTATCTTATTTCCAGTACATGACTGTTTCCATTGAACAAGTTTGTTTTGCCATTTGCCTTAAAATTACTATAATTAAAAGTGTTTCTGCTATACTGTTCTGACTCTTTTCATCTTCTTCACCATGTTATACAATAATTATATGCCAAAAGTCAGGGGATAAAAATTATACTGTACTAGCTAAGCTCTACTTGATCATAAAGAGAAAGTTCTTTAATAAAGTGCTGATATTAATACCTGTGTCAAGCTGCTGTTCTCCGTTCATTTCCACAGCACACAGCCTCCCTCAGGCACAGGGACAGAAAGTGTAAGACGCTGTCACCATCTGATCCTAATCTGTAGCTCTCTAGCTTCTGGTCAGCAGACATCCATATCGGTTTAAGTGAAAATGCTGAAAAACAAAAAAGTTTAACCAGATGAGGTCCCAAATCTGCTCTATCAGATAAGAATGAAAAAGCATTAAATAAGTTCCTATTTTGCACCAAAAAATTCTCTCTCTCTCTCTCTCTCTCTCTCTCTCTCTCTCTATCACACACATACACACACACACACACACATATCTATACATATCTATTTTTGTATACATAGATATGCTTTTACTGTATGCATAGGTAATCTGTGAGTCATCTGCATAAAGGTGAGAATTAAACCTCAAGTGCTGAGATCATAGAGAGATATTACTAAAGAAGAAGGCCTAAGACAGATCACTCTTAGGGTACCCCCATAGTTATAGAGAGAAATCATTTCATTCTCACAATCTGAGAACAATTAAGGTACAGTTGTTTATAATACATCTTTTCTTTAGGGAGTTTTATTATCATCAGGATCTGTTGGATCTCAGTTTTTGAAAAGATTTTTATATCAGATTACTGAGTATGGGATCTCTCCCCTCAATAGAGATATAAAGAATATATGCTGACAGAAAGTTTGCCTTTTTAAATATAATCAAATCTGCCAAACTAATAAATCAAACCTAAATTACAAATATATTTGAGCATTTAAAATCAATTCAGCAACAATAATCATGGTTCAAATTACAAATCAAGATCATCAATAACCTGTTTTTTACTCATTTTTCTTTCTGAAAATTTTTTTATTTTGTTGCTGTTCTAGAAGTAATATTTAAAGAATTCATTTAACAAGCAACCTCATCCATTTGTAAAACACCCAAGAACTATGAGAGGAAAAACTCAAATAGAAGCTACAAAGTTTATTCTAATCTGGAGACAAGGGGTGGTGGTGGCTCTCAAGCATTCATTCCATTTTTTAGTTTTAGGTTTGGTTTTTTTTTGCTGGTGATCTTGTTTCTAAGGTCACAACTGATCTGAATGAAAACTTTAGGAGAGGTCCTAATAAAGGCAGGAACTCCTGACAACAGCAAGAAGTCACCCCTTACTGATATGGGGAAGAACAGAGGGAAAAACTCTTCTCCCTCCCCTCCAAAAAAAAGGAACTAAATAATCAGAGGAGCTCAGGGGCATACAACTTTACAAACCTCAACAGTTCCTGAGAAGCAGAACAATAGTCAATGTTTTTAAGAACAACCCAGATACCTAATCTCAGTTGAATATGGATGATGATTCATTCAACAAGGTAGACAAGAAGCAGCCTTCAGAGAGTAGGCAAAGAGCAGTCAAAGTAACATAGGAAAGACGGGTGTGGAGGACTCAGATAATACCACTGGATTTAAGCAGTTAAGACATCACTGGTAACTTTTATGAGAAATTTTCATGGGAGTATTTGGCTAGATATAGTATGCTGAAAAGTGGTGTGTTGTAAAGGTAGAAGAGGAAGCAAATAGTTCTAAAAATATTTTTTTCTGTAAGTTTCACAATGAAAGATAAAAAGATATAGTATAAAACTTGAGAGGGGGGTAAGAAGGTTTTTGTGATTGTTTTAAGAATGAGATGTGGGCTTGTTTGTGGACAGTGAAGAAAAAGTCAATGGACAAGAAGAGAGACCAAGAAAGAAAGAAAAAAGGATGCAAGTAAGAGAAGGTATATCTTGAAAAAAGTCAATTAGACAATCAATAAATATTTATTAATGTTTAGTATGGGCCAGATCATCCCCTGGGACTTTAGTAAAGGAAGAGAGGCTTGGTGAGGGGTAGAACAGTTCTGATTGCTTTGGAAATTTTTTTTTTCTGAATTAAAAAAAAGCAACCTCTACCTCTACCTCATTTCCATATTCAAAGTAGAATAAAATAGACTATTACATGTGAAACCATAAATCACTATTTATTTTTAAAAAAACTGCTTGCTTGGTAAAAAACATTCTGAAGTAGAGTTGGGAGATAAAGAAAGTTATTATCCACATGATCTTGATTTTCTCAGTCAAATAGGAAGCAAGGTTAAGTAGAGAGAGGCAAGGGGCAGCTATGTGGCACAGTGGATAGAGCAATGGCCCTGGAGTCAGGAGTATCTGAGTTCAAATCCAGCCTCAGACACTTAATAATTACCTAGCTGTGTGGACTTGAAAACTTGAGAGAGAGAGAGAGAGAGAGAGAGAGAGGCAGGCAGAAATTATAACAGTGGCTTGAGGATGTAGAAAATTTGGAATAGCTTCTTTGGGGACTTTGATAGAGATGAATAAAAAGGATTTTAATGTAGCTATCAGGGTCCATTTAAGATGAGATCATGTGAATTTACAGCAGATCTAAGCAACACAGTTTTGAGACTTTTCCAGAAGAATTCAGTAGCTCAAAACAAAAAGGAAAAGACTAGGCCAATGAAGAAAATGATCCAGGGGAAAAGACTGGTGGCATACTGAAAAGATAAAGGATCAAGGAAGTCAAGGTGGAGGACAGTGTCTTGTTTAATCAATTAAATATAGGGTTAAGGCAGTGAAGAACAGAAAATGAGACAGAATGACAGAAAACAGATGATGGAGTTGGGAGAAAAGAGGAAAGTGAAAACAGAAAATTGTGAGCAGAAAGGAGAATTTCAGAGTTCACAATCTTGGAAAAATTTTGGATGATAGTGAATCTAAGATGTAATCATAATCTATGGGTGACTATATAAAGATGAAGATAATGGCAACTGAGAACATTAATGATCTAGGATGGCAGACTGTTCAAAGGATAAAAACTTGAAAAAAAAAGGTGAAAGTATTTTTTTGTTGTTATTCTGTTGCATAATTATTTTTTTAACTATAAAGAAGATCTAACCATCATTATGGCTATTACACATAAGGAAATGAAAAGCTTTATAAGTCACATAATAAATTCACAAAATTAAGTTTCATATACCAAGGCTAACTTTTCAATGTATTTCACATGTAATATTTTTTATATTATTTTATCTTTTCTAATTACATACTCATATGTAGTCTTGATAGTTTATCTACACAGATACTCAACACTTGGGCTTGGAATCAAAAAGACCTGAGTTCAACTCAAACCTCAGTCACTAGGTGCATGACCCTGAGCAAGTTAGTTAGCATAGTGTCAGGCGCAGAATAAGTGCTATATAAATGTTAAGATATTAGCTATTACTGTTCAAAGGATGAAAACTAAAAACTATTATAAAAATACTAATCATTCATAAGACCTACTAGGGTCTTAATATATTTTGTAAAAAGAATTTTTTTCCCCACAAGGGAGCTTCTAGGTCAAAACAAGTTCCCAGAAGAAACTCAGATTTTTTACAAGACTTAAATCTGAGATTATAATATTTCTCAAGCTCATACTAACAGCTGAGACTGTAAGCAATGAGACATCATTATCTTAATAGAAGCAAGAGAAGTAAACTGATGAAGCCATTCAGTTGTGAAACATCTGTTAGCTCTGTCTCTTTACTGCCAGGCTGTTTTGTCTTTTTTATGTAGTAAAATAACAAAAACAAAAACTCAGGAAAATATCCAGATCTGATTTATGGAAACTTAATTCACTTTCATTTATACCCTTTTATCAATTCACATAAAGCAGTTTTATTGTCTTCCTTTATTTCATACTGTTTCCAGCTCATTTTGATATTATACTTCCTCTTTTAGTGTCCAAAAAATGTTGTCTTATTTCTTTGATGAAATTCTTCTAAAATAATGCTAACTTGCCCAGTAAATGTTAGTTAAATGGATTTTTTACTTTTACAACTGATTATAGATATTGTCAAATAGTTAAAAGATTAACAACAATATTGATTTTGAATAAAGAAATGGGAGAAATACAAAGATGAATTGTAGTAACAAAGATACTTAAAAAGTAGAGCCAAACACCTAAAACAAAACTAGTGAAAAGAAAACAAGAAACCTAAATGAACATATCACATTTTAATATTCTAGCAGAGCCCCCTCCAAATAAACTCAATACATAATAATAAACAAATTGAGCAAATGTTCTCTTTCAGCTTTGGAGAATGTGTGTGTGTGTGTGTGTGTGTGTGTGTGTGTGTGTGTGTGTGTGTGTGTGTATGTGTTTAGATTTTTTCAAGGCAATGGGGTTAAGTGGCTTGCCCAAGGCCACACGGCTAAGTAATTAAGTGTTTGAGGCTCGATTTGAACATAGGTACTCCTGACTCCAAGTCCAGTGCTGTATTCACTGTGCCACCTAGCCACCCCAAGAATATATTTTATAGTGTTTTAATTATTTATTTAGCTGTATTTTTTAAAAGAATAAGATAAATTTAACAGAGTTTCAAAGTTGGTTTGTTTGTGTCTATCTCTAGACTTCCTTTAGTTCTCTACTATACATTTTTTAAATGATGCTCTTCTTTCTTTTCAATTTTTTTTGCTCATCACTATTACTATCAGCAACTCCTCTAATAACCTCCCCTCCCTCAAAAAAAGTAATCCTATGGAAAATGTTAAAAAATCATGTATAAAGAAAATCTCAATTGCAAAGCCACTTAATATTTTTATCACAGCAGCAAAATAGAAAAAACCTGCAAAAAAATCAGACGGTGGAGGAAGACTTCAAATACAGTAACAATGGTAATGGGAGGGAGTAAAAGTTCAACTTTTGTATTTTAGAAACCCCATCTTCTCAGAGAGAAAAGTGAAAGCAGACAGCACATAAATAAGTGGGAAAATAGAATACATAAGAACCTAGATGGGGACAAATAAGGAAAACAAAATAAATGAATGCATTTTCAGAAAAAGCACCTTAAGAGATTAGTTAGAATTTGGGGATAGAGGAGATTTTTGAATCATACTTTTTTCTGGGCAAGAAAATAAAAGGTCAAAAGATGGAAGAAATACAAAGAACAAGAAAGGAACCAGTTAAATAAATCAAAGTACATGGGATAGGTAAAAGAGAATAGATGGAAAAAACTGTGAATCAACTAGAATTGAATTAATATAAGCAAAACAAATTGCAGGGGACAACACAATTACTAAGAGTAAAAGAGTTTCAGTACAAAGAAAATTAATGAAAGAAATTACAAAACTTCAAAGTTATTATCTTAAATATTAATAGATTGAATAATCCAATAAAATGAAACAGAATGGCAGAAGAAATAACCAAAAAAAAAAAAAAAACAACCCACTACACACTACAACAACATCTAAAAAATAAGACACAGAATAAAAATGAAAAGAAACAAAATTTACAATCAGGTAATCCAAACATAAATTACAAAAATGTTAACAGACAAGGCAAAAAGAAAAATTCACAATGTCAAGAGAGATATGTTTTATTTGCTTAAAAGACAATGATAATATCATTCATTACTGGCTATATACATACTATATATATAATATATATATACACATATATATATGTATACACACACACACACATACATACAAAATAGCACTGCCACTAAGCTAAATTCATAAAGGAAAAGTTAACTGAATTTTAAGATATATAATGCTGTAAGAAATTTAAATTTTCCCCTCTCAAAATTAAATAAATCTTACAAAGATAAACAGTAAGAAAAGTAAAGAATTCAGCAAGCTAAGGCACATACCATCCATGCCTTATTAGGAATGGTAACAATAAAAATATATATATATATATATATATATATATATATATATACACATTTTTTCCTTATTATACCTTTTTTAAAAGCTCATATACTACAGATCATAAAAATGAACAACAAATGTAGAAAGACAGAAATATTAAATTAAATATTAAATATGATTTTGGCATAATTAAAATGATGAATGAAGGGAACAGGAGACATACATATATATGTGTGTGTATATATGGAAACGAAGTATAATAAATAAAAAGTGACTCAAAGGGAAAAATCATAGAAACAACTATGAGAAAGAAAAAATGATTAGACAACATATCAAAATTTGGGTGGATGAAGCTGAAGCAGTATTCAAAGAAAAAAAATTTATATCTGAAAAAAAAATCCCTTAGCAGCAGCAAAAGATCAACAACTTGAATATGCACATATATAGAAAATCAGCAAAGTAATAAACCTAAAAGTAATATAAAATAAATTCTGAAAATTAAAAGAGGAACAGATAAAATAGAAAACAAAAATAATTAGCAACAAATGTTAAAATTATGAATTGGGATTCTATAAAAGACAGTACTTTGCTAAACCTTTAGCAAACCTGATACCTAAAAAAGGGTCAAGAAATAAAATTACCAAACAAAATTCGGCACTAGCAAAAGAGAACTGTAAAAAAAAACTGATGATTTCATACAATATTGTGAAATATCCAAATTAACAAAACAAGGACTAGAGTTCTTAAACAAGTCAACTTAAGAAAGTGAAAGAGAGTAAGTCATAAAAGAACTCATAAAGAGGAAAGGGATGAGTAAAGAGCAATTATATACCAACTCAGTCTACAAAAACCATTCTCAACCATTGAAAAGAAAAAAGCACATTGCCAAAATACTTTATGAGACAAATGTGATCCTTAAAAAAAAAAGGGGGGGGGGGGGGGGATTACTAGGACAGCTAGGTAGTGCAGTAGATAAAGCACTGGCCTTGGAATCAGGAGAACCTGAGTTCAAATGCGACCTCAGACACTTAATAATTGCCTGGCTGTGTGACCTTGGGCAAGTCATTCTTAACCCCATTGCCTTAAATAATTTTTTTTAGGTTAAGTGGCTTGCCCAAGGCCACACACCTAGATAATTATTAAGTTGTCTGAGGTTACATTTGAATTCAGGTACTCCTGACTCCAGGGCTGGTGCTCTATCCACTGCAGCCACCTAGACGCCCCCAATAAAATTTCTTTTTAAAAAGGGAAGAATAAAGCAAAGAAAGACCTTCAGACCACCATCACTGTTGAAAAGTGAAGTAAAAATTGGAAATAAAATCCTAATCAAAAGACAATAGAAGGGGCAGAAAGTGGATAGAGCACCGGACCTGGAGTGAGGAGGACCTGAGCTCAAATCCAGCTTCAAACAATAATCACCCAGCCTTGCAATAAAAAAAAAATCAAAGACAATAGAAAATAGGCATGTTTTTTAATTACACTGGCCAAAATAGATTTGAGGAAACATAAGAGTGTATCAACATTAAGAAAAGAATATCATATTTAAAACAAAATAACAAAAATCGCATAATTATACCTGCACAAAGGCAGAAAATTCATTATGCCCCACCCCAAACTCATCTCTTTTTCCAAATTTCCTTATTACTATTAAGAATGCCAGTGTCTGGACTTGCTCATTCCATCAGTGCAACAATCAGGCACAATTTGGGGGTATCTGTGATGGAGAATATCATCTGTATGCAGAGAAAGAATTGTTGAGTTTGAACCAAGACCAAAGACTATTACCTTTAATTCAAAAATAAAAATCGTTATCTTATTATGTAATTTTGCTATCTCTTATACTTTATTTTTTTCCTTAAGGATATGATTTCTTTCTTATCACATTCAACTTAGACCAATGTATACCATGGAAGTAATGTAAAGACTAACAGACTGCCTTCTGTGGGGGGTGGGGTGGGGGGAGGGAAGCAATATTAGGGGGGAAATTTTAAAATTCAAAATAAATAAATTATTTTTTTAAAAAGAGTGCCAGTATCCTACTAGTCACCTAGTATGCATTTTCCTCAGTTCATTCATCACGTACTCTCCTCCTCCCCATATATCCAGTTAGTTGCCAAATCTTAACCATTTCTATCTCACATCTTTTTCATTTGCACAGCCAGCCACCCTTAATTCTGGCCTTCAACACCTTACACCCATATTGTTACAATAGCCTCCTCCATCAGTCTCCCCATCTAATGTACCTTCTACGCAGCTTTCAAAGTAATCTTCCTAAAGATCATGTCTGATTTTGTCATCCCCTAATTAAAAAACTCCAAGGGCTCCCTTATTACCATTAGGATCAAATAGCAATTTCTATGCTTAACATTTATAACCTTCACAGATTAGTCCCCTCCTATCTTTCCAGTCTTCTTATATATTAGTACCTCCCCAATACCCTCTAGAGTCTGGCTATACTTAGATGTTTGCTCTTCCTCACACCCTGTTACCTTACCACTGCTCTAGCTAGCTCTCCTATTCCTGAAATGCTTTCCCCATCATCTCAGTTCAAGCACTATCCTCTCTAAAAGATGTCTTTCCTGGTCACCTAAACTACTAGTGCCTTTCCCTCAAAGGTTACTTTGTATCCACTATGTATGTAAATTATACCTATCCATATATGTCTGTTTATATTCCTGGATGTCCCCATTAAAATATAAACTCTTAGAGGACCAATATTGTTTTATCATTTTCTTTGTATCCAGTTCCTAGCCATAATGCTTACTGCTTGTTGTTTGATCCTAATTTAGATGAATAACCTATAGATAGGATATAGCCAAGGAAATTTAAATTTTGTCTTAGAGGAAACTGATAGACATTTAATGGTAAAAGATAGAGATACTGAATTTTTGTTCATTGATAAAAATTTTACATAAAAAATAACAACTGCTGTATAGATTCGGACTGTAATTTAACAATGTATCTGGTTCTGTTTTGTAGAAGGACAGGATCAAAGCAGCACTATCCGATATATATATATATATATATATATATATATATATACACACACACACACACATATACACACACACATACACATATATACATATATACATACACATACTATATTTCCCCAAGTATAAAACACACCCTTTATTGGGGAAAATTTGGGTTCTAAAAACTGGGAGCATTTTATACAGTGATTGTAGATTTTACTTGCATTTTCCACTTTTTCCCCCACTTGCTGTCTTTGTGCTCATTGTTTTACATTTGTTAGTGGTGTAATAGGTGACATTTTGCCCTGTTCTGTCCAGAAATGTCCCAGAAAAGATTTTCGTACAATGCTAAATTCAAGTTCAAAGTGAACCAGTTAGAAAAAGTGAATGAAAATCATGCTGCTGAATATCAGTTTGGTCCTCCTCCAACTGAGAAATCTGAAACTGGCTATGGGAAGAAGAAACTTCCATGACAGAAGAGAGTCATGAGTGGCAAGTCAGCCAAATGGTCTGATTTGGAGAGGGAATTGAAGAGATGGATTGAAAAGCTAGGGCAATTGGAATTCCTGTGTCCACAAAGATGGTTCAGCAGGAAGCCAGAAGAATTGCTGATGGAAAAGAAGTGACTGATTTCAAAGGAGGATATAATTGGTGCTTCAGGTTCATGAAACAGAATAGACTAAGCATGCATCCATGCACCAGACTTGTCCAGGGAGTGCTTATGGTCAACCAAAGACTAGAGCACAGGCAGGAGAGCAGTCAGAGCCTCTGCTAAGAAAATGATTTGTCATCAAACACAGATGAGGACAAGTTAATGGATGAGACTTTTGACAGTGATGAGGAGTTGTATAAATTTTATGATAAATAAAACTTGAGTTCAATAACTGTATGTAATACTTTTTTTTTTCAAATTTTGGGCCTCAAACTTAAGGTGTGTCTTATACATGGGAGTATCTCATACACGGGGAAATACAGTATATACCATATCAATCAATTGCCTCCATGAAGCTTCCATTGTATTCTAGGCACTCCACATTTGAATTTAAGAATCCTTTGCAATAATAATCCTTGGCCCCCAGGTTGAGAACCATCTGACAACAGCTACCTACTGCAACTGTTCCAGTCCTTCCCAAGACATTAACATCAGCCTCCTTACTCCTTCAAGCACTAAGTTGATTTCACTTATCTAACTGGAAAGACTGCTGAAGACCTCTATGAACTCCCTAAATTCTAAACCTCTCCATGTTCTTATCTATCATCAATCCCTTCCCTCTAGTCTCAAAGGAAGAGAAAGTCCTTCATGAGATTTATGGGAAAATATGCATTAGAATCATACTGGAGAATTCATGCACAAGTAAAGATCTGCATTGACAGTAGGTATAATTCAGACCAATTAAATAATGACTCCACCAAATTACTAAATTAATGAAGCTTTATTGCAGTTCCAAATTAGTTGAATGTTTTTCTCTAATCTAGAACCATATATAAACAATATCCTTAAAGAAAATGTGCTTCAAAATTGTCTTAAATTATCTTTTATTCTATCCAATTTTCATCAGGTCCTAATAATTCCAATACTTGGCAATAGCAGAAATTTCATATTAACTCTAAATCATGCTAGAAACCCATTAAATACTTGTTGAATTAAATACTTTGAAGCAAAGACCTTGTTATTATATTGCAAAACATGCCTAACTTAAAATTAACTTTCTTGTGTAACCAAGAAAGAAACTACCCTTGTGTAGTTATAATAAAAGTGTGTGCTTCAACTAAATCCTGAGCTAGGCAAGGCAATTTAAGGAAACTACAATTATGAAAATGAAAAATCAATCTTTGTATTAGATAATATTTCAAGTAAATTCTTGAAACAATTGAGTGCTAGCATAGTGTTGGGTTTTCATTTTCTCAACTTGCATTGTACAATTTTTAAAATTGGTTCTTTACCAATTTTAAATTTGTTATAACACACCTAGAGTATTTATGTATGTATGCAATTTAGCATGTTCAACATAAAGGATTATTCAATAAAAGTTAAGATCATTTAAAATCTGACAGATTCTGGCACAAGAATGAATATTGTAAAAATCTAGTTTTTAAGTTTATAAAATAATAAAAATAAGAAATATTATGTGACTTTACATGATCACTAAAGAAACCATACCAAAAACACAATTTTAAAAGAACATATCTACAACTAAAATAACTTATTATGTAATAAGGACATGGGTCTTTGTCCTAACCCACAAGAGCAATCATCTGGACCCCGTTCCCTGCAGGTTATTTAGTGTCTTCTTAAAAGTCCCTGAACTAGGAAGAAATTAGAAATCATTAAGTCCAGTTCTCTCATATTACAAGATTAGGACACTGAGACTGGGGAAAAAACTCATAAAATATAAAGTATTGAAAAAGGACCTCAGGGGCGGCTAGGTGGCGCAGTGGATAGAGCACCGGCCTTGGAGTCAGGAGTACCTGGGTTCAAATGTGACCTCAGACACTTAATCATTACCTAGCTGTGTGGCCTTGGGAAAGCCACTTAACCCCATTGCCTTGAAAAATCTTTAAAAAAAAAAAAAGACCTCAGAAGCACCTCCAAATAGTAAGCAGACTTTGCTTGAGGACCAGAAAGACCAGAGACTGAGTAACCTGCCTAAAGTCACACAGGCTGCAAGCAAGTGGCAGTGTCCTCTCTCCCCTGTTCAGATCCTCCAACTTCAAAGTCTTTTCCTTCTAAGAAGTCTTTTTATTTTTGTTTTATTTTTATATTTTGAGAATGGGCTGCTAAAAGACTGACAAGTAACTAAATCATACCTGAAAAAACAAAAGGCCATTTGAAACCACCTGAGAGGAAAATATAAAATAAGAAAATGTTAAAAACTAAAAAATATGATATCGAAACACAAATATTGGAAAGCCCATGGCAATTAACTGAATCTGTAATTTACAAATGAATTATAGAAGGATGAATAGAAATCTTACAAAATTAAAAGGGTATGAGAAGGTTGTGATCTATACCCCTGAAAGGAGTGCCCACAACAGTGGGATCAATGAATATTGATTCACTCCAGGACTGGAGTCCTTGAATAGTTTTCAAACTAGTAGTAGTTACTTTTTTTTAATAGATAGCACAGCTTAAAAGAATAATATAATAAGATCCCAATCTGAAAAATCAGTCAATTTCATTCCATTTCTTCCCCTTAATCTACCTCCACACATTGAATGGCAAGACAATGTGTGTGCTATTACCTGACACCAGTGGCTTAGTGCTTAAACACATGATGGGCATTGGAAAAGCAAATGGAATGGGATGGGAGTGTTTATTTCCAGTCACAAAAAGGCTCAGAAAATTATAGACCATTTTACAGGTAGGAAAACTAGACATTAAGTCATTAGTTTATTGTTATAGAAAAAAACAAGCTACCAGTGGCAAAATTCAAACCCATGACATCCTGACTCCAAATCAAGAACTTTTCAATACACCACACTTCCTTTCGTCACCTAGGAAGCATTAAATATTTGAATGAATGATGACAGTATCAATATGGGCCACAAGAATAATCTGGAGAACTTTATGGGGGAGATAGGGCTTAAACTAGACTCTGAAGGAAAGGTAGAAGTGTGTTAAAAATGTTTAGGGTGGAGGAATGGAATAAACAAACGTTCATAAGAAACATGGCTCATCTGATAGGCAGTAAAGAAAACACCTTAAACAAAAAGCATTATGAAGTGAAAAGGAATTAACCTAATATCAATATCTGAAAACATTTGATTAACAAATTAGGAGATTTTAAAAGTTAGGGATCCTTTCCTACTTCCCTTGCACCCCTAAATGGATAGTCACCTCTATAAACTTAGAGACTTCAATGAAGAACCAAAAGAGCAAGTCAATCCTCAAAGCAGTAGGTCCTCTCATTTTTGATTCACTTAAATGACAACCATGAGGCTAATTAGAAGAAACTCCAGGGAGCACAGAGAAGGAAATAGGAACAGGAGAACAGGAATGAATAGAATAGGCACTCACCACCCAAAAAGCAAACAGATAAACAAAAAAACACCTTGGAAAGCCATTGACACCCAAAAACCTTAAGATCACCCCTTGCTAAAGCAAGGAATGATACATTCCAAAGTAGAAAAAGTAGAGACAAAGAAGGAATACAACTAAGAATTATCATTAGAGAAACTCGGACATAATCTTCAGGTCACGGTAAGAAAAAAGCTAAAAAGATAAAGACAGCTAGGTGGTGCAGTGGCTAGAGCACCCACCCTGGAGTCAAGAGGACCTGAGCTTAAACTGGACCTCAGACCTTTAATAATTACCTAGCTGTGTGACCTTGGGCAAGTCACTTAACTCCACTGCCTTGCAAAATCAAAACAAAACAAGACAAACAAAAAAAGAATTATATTAGGTAGACTCTAAAAATGACCTGATTATAGCACTGGACAAGCTGGGAAATGTAGTGTGTTGTCATGTAAGTTACCAAGTCCAAACAAAGCTGCTGATGTTGTAGTTCTCAAAAAGATAAAGAAGAAAGTCTGCAAAGGCTGAACTTAAAAATGCTCACTACCATATTTTTATACCAAGCTTTCAAAAAATCCAGTCTACTCAATCAATCTCTACTCCCTTCACCAGGGCAAACTGAAGATCAGGTATTTTATAGGAAGAAAAAAAAGAAACTATCTCTGGAAGAAGTTCCCTGCCTTTAAGATCACAGTTAGAGATGTACTAATTAACAGCTACAAAGCTAATTTCTAGCTTGGAATGCTCTAGACAAAGATGATTCCAGGCACAGGGGGGTTTCAGAAAAGAACAAAATGAGAGACTAGGCAAGTGGAGCCACCTCTAAAATAGAATTAACATATAGCTAGAAAGTCCAAGCCCAAGAAACCACATCACTCCAGATCCTTGACACTCCTCTACAGCAAAATCACTAGAAAGAACAATTTATAAAAATAATAAAATTCAACACTCCTCCATCTTCATGTATATTAATGAGATTTATTAAGAATAATTATGCTTTTGTAGTTGGAAAAAAAACCAAATAAAATGTTTAAATTTTTAAAGACAGAATAATCATTAATAATCATTATGTAGGGCAGCTAGGTGGCAGTGGATACAGCACTGGCCCTGGAGTCAGGAGTACCTGGGTTCAAATCCGGTCTCAGACACAATAATTACCTAGCTGTGTGGCCTTATTAGGCAAGCCACTTAACCCCATTTGCCTTACAAAAAAAAAAAAAACCTAAAAAAAAATAATCATTATGCACCAGGAAAGGTAGATTTCTGGTAGATTCCCAGCACTCTTCCCTTACCTGTTTGATAATCAATGCTTTTGTCAATGACCTAATGGAGATATCTATGGAATATTTGTCAAATCTTCAAATAACACTATTTTAGGGGCGGCTAAGTGGCACAGTTGATAGAGCACTGGCCCTGGGGTCAGGAGTACCTGAATTCAAATCGGGCCTCAGACACTTAATAATTACCTAGCTGTGTGGCCTTGGGCAAGCCACTTAACTCCATTTGCCTTGCAAAAACCTAAAAAAAAAAAAACCAAAAAAAAACAACACTATTTTGGAGGGAAACTTAACATGCTGATAACAGAATCTGTATCCAGAGATATTATAGCAGGCTTCACTGTTGGGCTGAATCAAATAAAATTAAATTTAAAACTTGGGGGAAAAAAAGAAAGAAAATTGCCCTACTAAAGCTCTCTGCCTTCTCAAATAACCTTGCATTTTCTTATTTGTATATTTAATTGTATATGCTCAGAAGAACAAGCATTATGTCATTTTTGTTTTTAGGACATTCATTTGTAGTCAATAAATGTTTAATGCAGTTGAATAGTTGAAATGCAAAAAAAATAATTTTGCTTTAAAATAGGGGTATACCTATACTAATATCTTTACAGATATATATCTAGACTTTTAACCAACAACATTCAAGGAATGAGGAAATTCAATCTACAGAGATGAGCTGTTTTCAGATATGTGGAAGAGGTATTAAATTTGTTCTGTAAGACAAAACTGATTCTGTCTTACAATCTATAATGTGTTGGTGACTTCTGTTTAACCTAAAGATAAATGTCTTTTACTTTTCTATTAGAAATGATAAATATTAATTTTAATTTTTTCCTCTTTCCTTTACTTTATTGCTCATGAGGGTCTATATTTTTGGGGGGAGGGGTATTATGTTTACACTTAAACAAGAATATTTTAATAATGCATAAAAAACATCATTTGTACAAAATAAAATAAATATAATGAAATTATAAAAAAATTTTAAATTAAAAAAAGAAATGATAAATACAATGTTTACAAAGAAGCATTATATGAACTCATACAAAACAAAATTAAGTAGAACCAGGAAAAAAAGGCACCCAGTAATTAACTAGAATAATGTAAATGAAAATAACAGTAATCAAAAAAGATTGCTGTGAAATTATGACAAAATTTGAACCTAAAGATGAAATGTGTTAATGTATTTCCCTCACATCTTTGCAGTATTACAGGTATAACTTTTCCTCTAGCACCCCATCATTCAGCTTTTCCTGAGACCTGGCTTCATCAGATAACATAGTCTCCCTATCTACTTTTTCCAACCCTGGTTGCCCCTCTGCTCTTTGGTCAAGGCAGGGTTGTTGGATTACTCCTTTCTCTCCACTGCCACTTCCAGATTTTCCTCCTATCTCAGAAACTTCTCTTGATTTGAAGTTCATGCTATATTTATACATCAATGACCCAATCAAAATTGTGGTGGTTATTTTCTATAGAACCCCCAAGGTTTTAATTCCTGAGAAAGGTATCAATGAGTTTGATAAATGGCTCACAAAAATCTACTCCTCAAATATTGCCCTCACACTAGAATTAATAAATATATTACCTACCATTGACAGATCTACATTCCAAAGACATCCAAAAAAAGGGTCGGAAAAGGGTCTATTCATTAAAAAATATGTATAGCACTTCTTTTTGTAGTAAAGAACTGGAAATCAAAGGGATATTCATCAATTGAAGAATAGCTAAACAATTTGTGGTTTATGATTGTAAAGAAATATAAATGTGCTATCAAAGAAGTGACAAGCAGGATTACTTCAGAAAAATCTGGAAAGATTCACACGAACTGATTCATAATGAAGTGAAAAGAACCAGAACAATGTTGTACACAATAACAGCAATATTGTTCAATGAATAATTGTGAATGACTTAGCTATTCTCAGCATTACAATGATCCAAGACAATTTCAAATGAGGAAGCATACTATCTGCCTCTAGAAAAGACTTAAGCATGTTATTTTTCACTTTCATTATTTTTCTTCTATTCAAGTTTTCCAGTACAAAATGATGAATAAAGAAATGTTTTACATAATTGCACATGTATAACCTATATCTGAATACTTCCTATCTGAGGGAGAGGTAGAATTTGGAACCCAAAACTTAAAATAAAAATGATTTTTAAAATGCATATTACCTCTCCCATTAATAACCTCATAGCTAAGTTCCTCAACACTCACTTCTCATAAGCAACCTCTTTCCTCATCGGAGTCACATACAAAAATGATCTTCAATTACTCACAAATACACTACCTCCAAGTACAAAAATTACAAAATCCTCTTATCTGACCATAATCAATTGACTTTTCATCTGTTCCTCTGCTTTCCCTTATCAAAGGATACTCTTCCTTCATTTCTCTCCAGCCATCTTCTCTAAACTAACTATTCTCTTCTTGTACCCCTCTCTTGACCACTTAGTCAACTCCAAACTATCTTCTTATCTTGAATCCCTATCCCTATCATATCACCAAATTTTGCCCTGCCATCTCTCAGCTTGGATTACTTCCACCAGTCACTGTCTTTACTTTTTTACATACATGCCATTGTACAAAGAAGGAAAAAAAAAAACCATGCAACCACTCTACAAGGGTCCACTACAAATTTATGTCAGACAACCTCAACTGTTCAATACTGATAGGCAATCCCTGTTATGCCTCCCTTATCCATTCACTATCACACTCTTCACAGCAGCTCTTCCAAAGCTTTTCATCCTTTCTCAAGCTTCCCAAATCTCCTCTTCTTCCAACCTCTCGGCTGAAATCCTTGCCTCTTAATTTACTCAAAAAAAATTGAGACTATTTTCTGTGACCTTCCTCTTTTCCCCTCCTTCTCATCTATCACTCAAATGTTTTACATAACTATTTCCTCCTTCACCCCTATCTAACTGGATGAAATGGCCCTACTCCTTCCCAAGACTCTCCATTCTACTTGTCCAAGTGATCCCTCTCGACTCCTTCTCCTTCAACAGACTGACCCCTAATGGCACACATACTCATCACTCATTTTTAATCTCTCCCTGTCTTCTGCCTCATTCCCTACTTCCTGTAAAGATGCCCATGTCGCCCCTATCCTGAGAAAATCCCACTTGATTCTTCTTTCTAAGCTAAACTATTGCCTAGTGTTCCTCATTCTTTTGTAAATATTATATGCTTATTTATATGTACATGAAAATGTGTGTTTGTATATAGACATATATAGTCAACAAGGAACAATGAAGAATAAAAGAAACTTGTAAACAAAATTTTAAATTTTTCAAGAAATGGGGGAGGGAGAAACTAGGTGGCACAGTGGATAGAGTAACTGCCCTGGAGTCAGGAGAACCTGAGTTCAAATACACCTCAGACACTTGATACTTACTAGCTATGTGACCTCAGGGCAAGTCATTTAAACCCCCCTGCCTCACAAAAACAACAACAAAAAGAAATTGGGGGGGGGTGTCTTATTAGGAAACAATTGTGTCAAAACAAAATACAACATCAGTAAAATAAAGCTATAATACAATTCTTCTGTTAAATGACTGACAAATCTGACACCTCACATACTTGATCAAACAAGTACATAGGTTAAGCAACCAGGAAGGATGAAACAAGGCAAATCAGTACTTCTAAAAGGGTCATAAAAAAGAACACCAAAACCTTTAAATCAAAAAACTCAACTTAAGCAGAATACAAAACTGAAATAAAAAATGTGGGTGCCAGAAATATGCTAGAGAAACTTTCACATGCTAATAAGGCTTAGAATGTTAAACAATAAACCCTGACTGCCCCATTCCCAAAAAAATGCTTTAACCTGATTTGCTAACAGTGTTCTGAATCAAATTAATATATTTTCTAGTCTTATGCTTTCATAACTCCCTTCAATGATACAAATCAACAACTCACATGTAATTTCAATCTTAACAGAACTGGCTAGGACATCAGAGCAGGATTTGAATAGAATCCAATCACAGCACCATAAGTTTGGAGGAGATAGGGTCATCTAGTTTAACCTCATTTTACAGATAAAGAAACCAAGACTCAAAGAAGTTAAGGACCTGCTTCAGGATAACACAAGCAGTGTTTGTACACAGGTCTTGTGTCAGTCCCAGTCTTCACCACTGTATCATGTTGTTTCTCTCCAAAGTCAACACTAAACATTACCTAATTTTATTTCTCCCAAGATTTTCAAATATATATTTATCTTATGTAAGAATCTATAGCTTCTTGCAAAAAAAGCTTTTTGAAAAAAATTCATAAAATCCCTGATACATTAAATACCTGCATGAGAAAAAAAAAAACCTCAAATGTCTGAAGGAGGAAAAACACTGAACAAACCTCCCAAGTTAAGTTCATTCTCACAGCTGAAGCACACACCTCCTACCTCACCTTTGAAAATTCTAGTTGTCTTGGAATGTGATATTATGACTACAGAGTCTCTGGCCTGTGAATCTTTTGAGTAAAAACTGGAAGCTGCATAAAAACAATTATGGTTCATTAAAAGCAGATGGCTCACTTGAAGAGGAGGAAAACCTCAAATGAAGCTAAACACAATAGGAAATGAGATTGGAGCACCTGATGCTGCAGAGAATTTAGTATTTTCATAGGATCATTGAGCAAGTCTGCAGAAGAGTAAGGAGCATATAACCTAGACTTGCCTTTTGCTGAGTCCAACTACTTGTAAATAATGAACAAGAAAAGTTAATTTATTGTCCAGGGAAGAAAAATCAGAAACCAGAGTTTATCTGGTACCAAAAGGAGATAGAAAAATTCACCACAAAATTAGAGCCTTTCCTCCCCTGCTTCCACATTCCTTCATCCCTGATTCACCACTAGGCTGTTGCCATCTTCCCTGGCACTACCTCCAAGGTCCTCCAAGCCTTACCCTGCTTTGCCTTTAGACTCCTAACACTGTCATATGACTTAGTAATGTAACCAAAGGACTCCCTGGGTCTTTCTTCAATAGTGCAATTGAACTTTCTTTAATTAACCATCTCACCCTCATTAAAGGATGAGCTCCTTTGAGAGTAGGAAAACCCCTGGATTTTTCTATTTCTATCCCCAGAATTAAGCACAGTGCCTGGCATATAGTTGGGGCTTATTCATTCATTTAGAATGAAGGGGAGGGGGCAGCTAGGTAGTTCAGTAAATAGAGCACTGGTTAGGAGTCAGGAGGACCTGGAACTGAACTGAAATCAGACAATACATACTAGCTGTGCGACTTTGGGCAAGTCACTTACGTCATTACCTTACAAAATCAAAAAATAAAATAAAATATCATTTCAATGTGACCATAATGGTCCAATGTAGCTTAATGAGATGAACTGCCAGTTTTTTCCAAATTATTTTCAAGATACTCTTCCCATATTTCAACATTTCAATTTGAAAATACTTCCCAAATTCTGATTGAATGAATTCAATCAGAAAAAAGTTTCTGTGTCTAAGAAAGCAAGCAAATTAATTATTATATGAAACAAAGTGACAAATATATTTCAAGAGTGATTACAAACCATTTTGGAGTAGAAATACCAGTGCTGCTTGCTCTCCATACAAGAAAATCAATCCAGTCTCATTCCTAAAAATCATCAGATAGCATCTGTGTCTATGGGCTGTTCAAAAAGCACTAGAACCTACAAAACCTTTGGTGTCTACCTGGCACTTGACTTTCACCTGTGGTGCCAAGCTACAGCAGGCACAGTGATTCCACATAGGTAAACTGACTCAGCAGATAGGCTAACCGGGGTTGAAGGTAACAACATGCTTCAAAACCCATTGGTGAATTAGTTCACACCCCAAATATGTGAATGCTTCCTTTGACAGACTAGGCAGGTGAGAATAGTATGTTCCAAAGGCCAAGAAGGTGGCTGAAGCAGGTGCTGTGGAGAGCTTAGAGCTTAGTCAGACCCTAAAAACACCCAAGACATCCACTGCATCCTAGGTCATTACCAAGCATCTTGAGATCTTCTTATCACTGGACTTTAATGATATTGGAAAAGAATGAGGCTGATAACTGTGCAACTCTGCCTCACTTATATCAAATTCATTCATGCACAAGTCAAGACATCATTGTTTCTTTTCAAAAACAAGAAGAAACAACAAATTATATGTACACATATATTTGCACCTATATTCATATAAAGATGCATGTACACATACCACTAAATTTAAAATTATTTATTTTGAAATTTTCTTATTGCTATAGCCCTATGCAAACATAAGACTAAAGTAATGAAATCCCTGTAAAGTTGTTGCAAAAAACTTTACACTGTCCTTTGCATAGGACAAGCACTTTTGTCCTATCTTTGTCATTCTCCAAACAATTCCTTCTTTGTTTTTTATATAACCTCCTGAAGTCTGGAGGATTTCTGAACAGTAGAAAGAAGGTTGGTTTCATGAGTCAAAAGAACTGGGTTTAAATCCCATTTATGACATAACTTTGTATGACCTTGAGCGAGGAAAATAACCTAAAGTCTTGGTTTCCTCATCTAACAAAAGGAGGTAGACCTAGACTGGACGGCCCTTGAGTCATCTTCCCAAATTCAATTCATAGATTCTAAGAAAAAGGATTCTATGACATTGATTTCATTTGTTTCAAAACTTAAGGTGCACATGATTTTTTTAAAAATAATTATTTTTTAAAACTATCAAAATTAAGGTATAAAATTAATTAAGACATTTTGTGAGTTAAAGCTCAGTGAAATTGAGATAATCAAATATGGGGGGGGGGGGAGATTAGAAAGGTTTTAAAACAACAAGCCAAGTCCAGCCCCATCTTCTTTAGATAAAATATCAATTTCAAAAGCATGTAACTCAATGAAAGGAGAATTTCTACAATCAGCCAAGACTAGGATGGCTTCCTTATCAGGAAAACTGCAGGAAGGCAGGCCAATAGGTGAGACTGGCTGAAATACTAAATCATTCCATGTATCAACGAAAGATATTATTTAATATTAATAGCACTTAATACTTCATATTAAATATTATTTAATATTAAATTTTAATATTAAAGGTTACAGAAGCAAGTACAGCAACAAAAAGTCTTGGTGCCCTTCAAAAATAAATACTTCCCAAAAAGGCGAACTTTTACCTATCCTATATTATATACATATTATATAATATTATATATATTATATGGAATGTATATTTATATATTATATACTTTTATATACAAAAAATGTTTAAGCCATAAAATAGAGAAAAAAGTATACAAAATAAAGTATGATCATTAGGTCACATGATATGACCTCAAATAATATAGGAAAGGACTAAACATATAGTAATGAGACAGAAAAAAACTCTAAATGGAAGAATGACAATAATGTATACACAAATAGTTGTCAAAAGTTCAGCAGAATGGATTATGACTTTTATTATTCCTATAAATATAAATTTTCTTCCACATTGTAATTTAGCACATTTAAATTTCTGCACATTTAAACTGACTGCAGTACTGCAAAGATGTTAACTGAAAACCTAGTAATATCTATATTTCAGATTAAGAAATTCTTAGCATCTGATTTTTTAATCATCTTTATGTTTTAAAGTGTGCAAAGTGCTTGCTTTACAACAATCCATTGAGATTTGTAGAAAAAAAACATTATTATACTTTTTTTATAGAATAAACTGATTCCTTGACAGATTAAGGGATTTGTTCCCAGTGACGTTACTAAGTTTTAATTAAATATTAAGTAACTCCCCAAGTGCTTTTCTTGTTTTGGTTTTTAGGGAGAAGAGGCAACATTCTCCGTAGCTCCTTCTCCTTCCCCAATAGCTCTCCTTAACAATTAAAAAAGGAAAAACACAATTTTTACAACAATTTGGTATAATTAAGCAAAATATGATCACCTATTTGCCACAATCTAATATGTCTCATTCTGCATCTTGGGTCAATCACTTCTCTTGTCTGCAGGTAGGCAAAATGCTTCATCATTAATTCTCTGGAGTCATAATTACTTAGTGCATTGATCATCATTCTTAAGTTTTTCAGAGTTGTTTATCATTACAAGATTTCAGTATAAATTATTCTGATTCTGACCACTTATTCTACATAAGTCCGAGATTTCTCCAAATCTCTCCTTTTGTTATTTCTCATTATACAAGATGGCATTGCATTCATATGCCTCAGTTTTTTCAGTTTTTCCCCAACTGATGGACAGCCCCTCCCTCCCCCAACTCTGGTTCTCCAGACCTGTGCTCCTACAAAAAGGACAGATATATTTTTGAACATATGGATCTTTTTTCTCTTTCTCTGAACACTTTATAAGTATAAAGTCTAATTACTTTTTGGACATCTTTCCAAATTGCTGGACCGGTCCAATTCAAAATTCTACCAACAATTTTGCCTTTTTCCAGACAACAACTGTAATTTTTCCTCTTTTTTTTTAGCATATTTACCATTGATAGAAGAGAGATGAACCTCAAAGTTTCTTTAATTTTGATTTCTCTACTTCTGATTTGGAGCATTTCTTCATATAGCCATTGACTGCTTGGCTCTTTTCCTTTGAGAGTAGCCTGACTTTTGTTAGCCATTTGTCTTTGAGGAATAGCTGTCACTCTTATGCATTTTAGTCAAATATCTTAGATATCAAACCTTTTTTCAGAGGAGCTTGATGCAAAATTGTTTAACCTTTTAAAAGTGAAACTCTAGGGTAAATCTGTATTATGCAGTACTGGGTGCCATCTTTAGGAAGGGAGTTAAAAGGGCTTTGCAAATCTTAATCTAAATATTAGGAAGGCCAAAGGAAGGTTCCTTTCAAGTAATAAATAAGCATTTAGTATATGTCTACTAGATAGTAGGCATAGAATTAAGCACTGATTATACCACCAAAAAAAAAAAAAAGGCAGTCTCTGTGTACTGTAGCTCACAGCCTAAATAGGGGAGAGACAAACAAACTAGATATTTAGATATAGATAGAAAGACAGAAAGACAGATAGGCAGACATAAGAGAAAGAAGGCACCAGAATTAAGAGTTGGCAAAGACCGCTTTACAGAAATAGAAGCAAAAGCAGTTCCACAAAAAGGAAGGGGGCGGGGGGCAGGGAGGCCACCAAACCATGTAGCCAGTTAGCCTGCTAACTGTGGATCTGGGACTAGCTCTCAAGAGCAAAGCAGATGCAACTGAATGGAGAACCAGCAGATGTCAGCATAGCAAAAGCAAATCAGAAAAAGGCATTTATAGGCCAGGAGTTGAGCCTGGTAGCTTAAGGGAGGTGCAAGATTAACATAGTAGGGGTGGCTAGGTGGCGCAGTGAATAGAGCACTGGTCCTGGAGTCAGGAGTACCTGGGTTCAAATCCGACCTCAGACACTTGATAATTACCTAGCTGTGTGGCCTTGGGCAAGCCACTTAACCCCGTTGCCTTGAAAAATCTAAAACAAACAAACAAAAAAAAAAGATTAACATAGTAATTTGGTAGAGTGAGACACAGTCTGAGAAGGATGAGTGGTCTAGGTTAAGTAACTGTTTACTCTTCATGTTTTCTCTCCCACAGTGTTACAGAAATACATTATAGGGGCAGTCTCCTTCATTTACTTTGCCATTGTGTTTTAATGTTGTTATTTCATGATTATGAAAAGTGGCATCTCATAAAGCAGAGGAATATAAAATCAATTTAAGGAAAGTTTGGTAAGAGATCCAATTCAGCAGAGTCAATCCAAGGACATTAAAGGATGAAAACTGTATAGGGAGGCCAAAAAATAAAACGAAAACAGATTTCTATTACAACTCTAACATCACAATGTTCTAATATGATAATAGAGAAGACATGAATGGAACTAAAGTAAGCAAAGATGGAAAAAAGGAGATTAATTAGACTAAATACAGAAAAAGACAATCCACAGGAAAGGTGGCACAATTATGAGGGCACTATGGAATCAATTCACAAGGTAAATGAAAGAAGGGAAGACAACAAAGGAATGATGAGAAAAGGTCATAACAATACTTTTTAAAAAAGAGAACTACCCATTTTAAATGACTATTTCCCCATTTATACAAAATGTTCATGAGATCATATCCATATGTATTGAGTGAATCCTCAATGAGGGAGGTTATTAACAGACCTTTAATATAATATTTCATAAGGGACCATATCTTTTATGATTATGCAAATTACTAAAAGCTATAGGGCACACAAAATCATGTTGTTTTACTGTGGTTGATTATGAAAGAATAATTTGATTTGATAGATTTAAATGCTACATTTAAAACTTTCATCCAACAAGTTGTCTTTCATTATTATCAAAATAATTCTGAATTTCTTGAAAGTTATACCAGAAATAACCTTCTTCAATAACATCATATGAAGGATAAAGTAGAAAATCCTATGGTCACCAGAAACATTCACTAAAGTGAAAAAATATCTCACACCAAATACAAAAAAAAAAAAAGAGAGAATTCTGTGGATGGTGAGAGTCAAAAATTCTCTTATTTATAGATGACATCATGGTACCTATATCAAGCCCCAGAATACTATTGAGTCTTCTAGAAGAGATCTATAAGTACTAAAAAAAAGAGTTCAGGTTGATCAAATGTACAGAAAGAGACAAGTGAATGAACAAAGTCTACTGCTTAATTTATATGTATTTAAATGGAGAAACTATACAACTTCTACATCTGAAGAGAGAGAGAGAGAGAGAGAGAGAGAGAGAGAGAGAGAGAGAGAGAGAGTAAGTATGAGGGAGAAATACAAATGGACAATTAGGCCCTGCATTAATCAAAAAGAGTGGGTTAGGATACCTTCAGAAAAACTGTAAAACTCCTTTAATGAAACAAAACTTCTCTCAAAACAAAGACCCATCTTATTAATACCAATATTCTACTGGTATTGTTATAACATAGACAGATAATACAATATTTCCTTTAGGAGGAAATAAACCACTAATTCTTTATGTAAGTATGTAGTAGGAAATAAAGTACAGTGAAATAATCCCAGATTCTGAGTCAGAAGAACATTTGACTACTGGCTCCAAAGCTTGATAGAGCTAGGATGGTGTTAATTGCAGCCAAGGTAGCAATTGTTGCCGAAATCAGTCTAGGTGTTAATACCTTTATTTGATCCATCAATCCTAATAAATTTATACTCTCAGACACATTTAAATTACTACTTTATTCTTCCACCAGTTTATTTATCCCTAGTATCTAACCCAGTGCCTATCACATTATAGCCTAGCTGCCACAGTGGGTAGATAGGCTATATTATAACACAATACACTCCAAATAAACAGAAATAAGTCTCATATAGAAATGTGAGATCTCACATGGAGATGTGAATGGTCAATGAAAAAAGGGTGCAACATATGAGGAACTTCAAAAAACAAAAGTAAAAGATATCAGGAGGGGATGCACAATAGGAAAATATAGGCTGATCAAGTTAAGGATGAAGGATGACAGGTAAAGAGAGACCAAGTGCCACAATGATACGCTCATGATGTCAAGAGTAAATCAAGAAAGCCTCTGGCACAGCAGGAGGACTCCCCATGGTATACTTATGGGAGGATACAGACAAAAACTTATGACTGGCAGATATATGTGTGTGTGTGTGTGTGTGTGTGTGTGTATATATATATATATATATATATATATATATATATATATATATATATATATATATATATGGGTTGCAATTTGGATGACTGGAGATCAACTACAAATGAAGGAGCTCATACATTCATCTGCTTTGATTACTAATGTCTACTATAATGTGGTTTGACAAAAGAAAACCATCAGTGGAGACTCATGAGTTTTACTTTTGACCATCTATTGACACAAAACAAATTCCAAATCGAGTTTTAAGTTTTCAGAGGTTCTTGTCTGATGAATTATACTCATATAAGTTCATCTAAAATATCCCCAACATAGTCCTGAAACTATAATTATAATGTTCAGAAATTTATAAATTAAAATTTTAATATGGATTTCACTAGTTTAAATTAAGTGCTTCATAAAATTAAAATATCAAATATATGTATGAAAAGTCTGAAAGCCTAAATAATGCCCCATCAAAGCTAACTTTTAACATCTCAAAAAAAAATCTTTAAAACAAAAATCAATCAAGTCATTCAACTCCACATGATTATTCTCTTTTAAGTCTTTATATCCCGACTTTGCCATTTAATTGACCCTTCTAGTTTCTCTACTTCAAACTTTCCCTGTCTATTGCCTTCAAACATACCCATGTTATCCCCATCCCTCAAAAAACCCTCATTTAACCCAACCATTCCTATAAGTTATCATCCCATTTCTCTCCTCCATTTTGTGGCTCAACTCCTTGAAAAGTCTTTCCTTCAACAGGTATCTCCACTTCCTTTCTTCTCACTCTCTTAACACTCTATAGTCTGATTCCAATTTCATTACTAAACCAAAACTGTTCTCTACAAAGATATTAATGATGTCTTAATTACCAAATTTAATAGCCTTTTCTCAGCTCTCCTCTTTCTTGACCTCTCTTCAGTCTTTGACAGTGTCAACCAACCTTTTCTTGATATTCTCTTCTCTCTGGTTTTTCATAGGCACTATTCTCTCCTGGTTTTTCTCCTACTTATCTAATCACTTCTCAGTTTCCTTTGATGGATCTTGAGTCAGGAAACTTCCATTAACCAGGATACTTCAAGACTCAGTCATGGGCCCCCTTCTCTTCTCCTTCTGTAATAATAGTAATAATAACTTTTTTAAAGTACTCTGTAGTTTAAAAAAAAACACATTCTCACAATGATCCAATGATTATCTCCATTTTAAGGCTAGGAAAAATAAAGGTTAGAAAAATTAAATGACTTGTTCACAGCAATAGCAACAATAGTAATAATATTAATAAGCAAGTATTTTGTGACACTTTATGGTTTTTACAAAGGGCTCTACAAATACTTCATTTTTTTCTCACAACCCTGGAATTACTACTCCCATTTAACAGAAGCAAAAAACTAAGACAAACAGAGGTTAAGTTAAGAGTGCCCAGGATCACACCGCTGTGTCTGTGTTTGTATTTGAACTCAGGTCTTCCTGATTCTAGGTCCAGCATTCTACCCACTGTGGCAGCTAGGCTATAATGTGATAGGCACTGGGTTAGATACTAGGGATAAATAAACTGGTGGAAGAATAAAGTAGTAATTTAAATGTGTCTGAGAGTATAAATTTATTAGGATTGATGGATCAAATAAAGGTATTAACACCTAGACTGATTTCGGCAACAATCGCTACCTTGGTTGCAATTAACACAATCCTAGCTCTATCAAGCTTTGGAGCCAGTAGTCAAATGTTCTTCTGACTCAGAATCTGGGATTACTTCATTGTATTTTATTTCCTACTACATACTTACATAAAGAATAAGTGGTTTATTTCCTCCTAAATTTAATTCAATACTTAGTGACTGGCAAAAAGGCAAACAAGTCAAGGTTAATTAAGATCACCATATTTTTTTTAAAATATGGATTTCTAATTTCATTTCCTCCTGGAAGGATATTGCTTCTACCAGTGCAAAACCAGGAGAATATTATACACAGTAGCAGCAGTATTATACAATGAATAACTGTGAAAGACTTAGCTTTTATCAACAATACAATTATCCAAGACAAACTCCAAAGGACTCCTGATGAAAAATGGTGGGTGGGGGAAGGGGTAGAGAGTTTCTAAATACTATTAATTTCTATACTGTCAAAATAATTCAGTTAATATTTGTCAGTACTTTTTTCTCTTCTACCCTTGAGATTCCTTGAATGAAAACCATTTTGAACTCTTGTAACTTTTATTCTCAATAAAGAAAAAAAAATTTGTGTGTAGATTATTTCTGTCAAAATTACTGTGAAGTTATAACATTGTTTAAAACAAATACTTCAGAGTAGAACAATTCTTTCATTAGGTAAGGATCCAAACTATAAGAATCAACAATAGAGACAGCCAAACAAGAAAAATAAAAAATTTTTTAAATTCAATAGTTTATTTCACTTGCTCTTTTTTAAAACTGCTGACCAAGAATAAGCTGCCAATTCTATTAAACATAATCAAGTGACACTAAAACCACACTATAAATCAAAACTTAAAAAAAGATAGCCAGTAGTTATATACTCATCACAAAATGCTATGCTGGAACAAGATAAAGTCAATATTGCAATTTGTTCTTATAAAGCAATATTTCAACATGTAGTCTGGGCCCACAAAGGAGGTCTTTGAGAAGAGCTAAGTATAGCACTTTTATACAGCTCTCCAAACAGAATTGGCTTCTTCATAAGCCATTATGGGGAAAAGAGGAGGGAGGGAGATAGAAAACCCTCTCAACCTGCTAATTAGCTGGAACTCTAGTATTCATCTGCCAATTCAACTGGAAATAGTACAAAGGGGAGAAAAATAACTACTAAAAAATACTTGAAAATACATTCAAGAAACCAAAGCTTTCTAAAATACTCATTTTGTTATCCCTTATTACTCCTTTCTCTGCCAAAACTATTTCTTTTGAATTTGAAAGCTTCATTAAGTATGAATTACTAAAAAAGTTACCTACAAAATATTAAGTATCTATGAACTTTAATATAAAATATGTAATATTATTTCCAAAATGGGACAGTTACTCATTTTCAAATATGACAGTTAAGTATAAAGGGTAGTTAGTATAAGACCTAGACTTTGCTTTCATTGAAACAACTAGCCATTTCTAACACAGGAACTAAATTACTCTTGCAAAAAAGAAACCATTATGGAAAGAAAGTATATGGCAAACATGATTTTTTTCAAAGTCGTTACTGTTTCACCTTTAAAGACACAAATATGACATTTATTTTTTAATATATATGGTTGTTTAAACTATCATAGAAGGATGAATTAAATCTTACAGCATTTCTATCAAGTTGTTAAGGGGCATGAATCATCATCAATTTGCAATACGAAATTAGACAAGATCTGGATGTTTTCCATTAGTGCTCCAGAATAAATTTTACAATCTTCAGGCAAGAAGGAATTTTTGAAGTCATTCCTAAATAGAAATCACAAGTGAACAACCAATTTTTGCAGTTAAGAGACCTAAATTTCCTTAATAGAGAATTGGACAAAAAAAAAAAAAACTATGAAAAGGCAATTCTCAAGAAAAGCTATGAGTAACCATTAGGCAAAACTTTAAGAAGAGAAATTCAAATTATAGCTACTGTGTTGTTTCACTTCACATGCTTAACATTGGCAGATGACCCAAAAAATTATATTTGTTGATGGAGTTGTGGGACAAAGGGAACAACAGGAGAGTTCAGAATTTGTTCAGTCATTCTGAAAGGCAATTTGCAATCATGTCAAAAAAAAATAAAATAAAATCACTTATTACACAGAAATGAAAGAAAACTAAGAGAGTGCCCTGCAACTGGGAACAAATGAACAAAATAGAATATTTGAATGCAATGGAATATTATTGCATCCTAAGTAATGGGAAGATAAACAAATTCCTATAAAACCAGGAAGAACTGATGCAAAGTGAAATGAACAGAACCAGGAAAACAACTTAAATAATTACTACAATACTGTAAAGAAAAATAACCATGAAAGATTTTAAAACTATGAGCAATGATGCTTCCAGAGGCCTGATGATGAATCATGCTTGCCACCCCACCCATTCCCCCAATTCCAATTGGTAGAGAAGAGGTAGACTAGAATATCAAAGTGAAAAATGCATTTTCAACCACTGCCAATTTTGGTTGACTGTATTTAGTGCAGAGGAGGGGTTTTTTCTTGGGTGGGGGGAGAGAAGAAAAGTAGAGGAATACTGATATTGATACTAAAAAAGAAAGAATCACATCAATGAAACACTTTTAAAATATACAGAAAAAAACAAAACAAAGTTTAGAAAGGGAAAGAGAAAAGCAGAGTGATAATGGAACTATTCTGATAATTAAAAATACTATGTAAGAGAATATCAATTCTTTTTTCTGTTATTCTTTGTATAAGAAAATGTTCATGCTCATGTTATTGAGATTTATACATACATACACACACACACACACACACACACATACAGAGTTTATGATCTGTTTATATACTGTTAATGATCATTAACAAGAAATTTAACTAGAGAGCTACAGCAGAGTGCTGCATAAATAAAATTGGCCTGAGGGTTAAGAGATCTCAACTGGAGTCCTATGTGAATTTGTCCTAGGTTATCTTCCTCTCTGGATGCTAACTTCCTTGTCTGTAAAATAAGTGGGAAAAGTGGTCCAGGGATCCACAAAAAAACTATTTTGATAATACTAATAATATTAGAACATTTAAATTTCTAATATGGTCAATACTGATAGGTATAATCCTCATGAACAAAAGTTTTAACATTTATTTAGAAAAATTTTAAATTTTGAGTTCCATATTCTCTTTCTTCTTTCCACCTCCCCTCCTGAGAAGGCAAGCAATTTAATATAGGTTATACATGTACAAACATGCAAAATATTTCCATATTAGCCATAGCAGTAGAGATAGAACTCACCTATTTCCTCCAATCGTTTACAAGTGCTAAGAAGCCATTGAAGTATGAACTATAGCCAGACAATGAGGGTAAATAATGCTAGATGAGCCAAGGGACAAGACAAATTAGGAAGCAATGAATGCTGTGGCAGAAGCCATGACACCAGAAGGGAATAGGGCTTCTAGCAAGCTTCTACATAGAGAAACCTTCCTTGCTATTTGAAAATATAGATTTTTTAAAGAGTATGGAGGGAAATTATTCAAGGAATAAAATTTGTTATGGTCACAATACACTACAATAAAACTCAGGAAGAACCAATGCGGAAAAAAAAAAACATTCAAACAAAATGCAAAATGCACCAGGAATTAACACTAGGAAAGACAAGTATAACAAATGTTGCAATTTAAAAAAAAAATAATACCTGAACTTGCATAAACTGATGCTGAGTGAGATGAACAGAACCAGAAGAACACTGTACACTCTAACAGCAACTTGGGGTGATGGTCAACCTTAACAGACTTGCCCATTCTATCAGTGCAACAATCAGGCACAATTTTGGAGCATCTGCTATGGAGAATGCTATCTGTATCCAGAGAAAGAATTGTGGAGTTTGAACAAAAACCAAAGGCTATTACCTTTAATTTTTTTAAAAAAAGTTATCTTATTATGTAATTTTGTTATCTTGTATACTTTATGTTTCTTCCTTAAGGATATGTTTTCTTTCTCATCACATTCAATTTAGATCAATGTATATACCATGGAAACAATGTAAAGACTAACAGACTGCCTTCTATGGGGGGTGAGGGAGGGAAGCAAGATTAAGGGGAAAATTGTAAAATTCAAAATACATAAAATCTTTCTTTAAAAAGAATACCTCAAATAAAATCTTTAATAAAAAAATAAAAAGAATACCTGAAACAATTTAGGTAATTCTTCATACTTCATGATTTCCCCCCCTTCTTTTGCTATCAAGATTTCTTAATGTTTTAAAGACTTTTCAAATAAAGAAAGAAATAAAATATGTGGTTTTACTTATTAGGGTCAAATGCATCAAATAATACAAATGCTTATATACTTTATGCTTTTTGTAGTAAATAAGAGGAAATATTCTTATATTTATGTCTATTGGATCATTTCTTTACCCGTATTAGACCTTTTGCCTTGAGGCATCAGTATAATCCATCTATTAAACATGGTGAATTTAAAAAATAAACTAAAACTTCAAAACTTTATATGTAAGTTTCTACCATTACATTGATTTTTTTTCAGATTTTCAATAGTTTAGTTGTCATAAAAATGTAGCTTTACTTTCATCCTTACAGCAGAAGGGGCAAAAAAGATTGTGATGAACAGACGTTATAAATAGTAAGAAATATCTCATCTGGCTCATCCAATAAATTCTAAGACAATGAATTCAATGACACAAATACTATACAATTGCAATGAATGAAACAGAGAAAGAGTAATCTTATCTATTTCCAGGAATATGTTAATTCCACATGAGAAAGTCTATTAATGTAATTAACCATCTTAATTATATAAATGACTAAAAACATGATTATAATCAGCAGATGCAGAAACAGCTTTGGACAAAATCTCAACATATTTCTATTAAAAACTCTAGAAACTGGGGCAGCTAGGTGGCGCAGTGGATAGAGCACCAGCCCTGGAGTCAGGGACCTGAGTTTAAATCTGACCTCAGTCACTTAATAATTGCCTAGCTATGTGACCTTGGGCAAGTCATTAACCCCATTGCCTTAAATAAATAAAAAAATAATTTTAACTCTAGGAATCATAGGAATATACATTTTCCTTAAAACAATGAATATATTTGTCTAGTCCAAGGATAAACATTCTACATAATGGAGAAAAGTTAAAGGTTTTTCTAGTAATAACAAGGCTATAGTCAGGAAAGCCCATTATCACCACTATCTAACATAGTGCTAGAAATGCTAGCTAGAACAAAAAACAAGAAAAATAAACTGAGGGAATAATAAGAGTAGAACCCAACATTTATATAGCATCTACCTTGTTCCAGACACTGTATTATATGCTTGACACTAACTATCCCATCTGATTCTCACAACATTTTATTGTTGAGGAAACTAAGGCAAGCAGAAGGTCATACAGCAAGTACTTGGGTGGGGGTCATCTTGGCACTCAGGTCTTCCTGACTCCAGTCCTTCATCCAGTCTTCTCCACTTAGCAGCCCACAAAGTGAGAAAGTTCAGAAACAGGCAACAGCAGTGTGATTTAGACCCCAGAAGCAGAGATGTTTCTCATTTCTCAGAGATGCCACTCAATTTGGAGTGCTCACATCTAGGCCAGCCTATAGGTCAGGAATTTCAGACCAAAAAGAAACCTACAATTCTGAACCTGAGCCAACACAACTTCCAGCAGGCTGATAAGGCTGAGTTCAGTAGCATTCTACCATTATTCACACCCAAATCCAGGTCATGATTTTAAAGAGTTCAGATCAGGGCAAAAGGAATCAGACTTTGCCCAGGATCAGACCACTCTGGAAACATTGAAAGCTGTTGGCAGGTTCCCAATCTGTCCCTGAGATGCAAAAATAATATTCCCTCCAAAAATGTAACGAAATTCAGCTTTAACATCAACATCAGGAATTGGCTGGAAAAATGAGCAAACAAACAAGAAAGCCACCCTAAAGACCTATTATGGTGGCAGGAGACACACTGAAGACAAAAACCCAAAAGAGAATGACTCAAATATCCATAAGCAAAACCTCCACCAGAATCCATCATAGCTTAGGTACAAACTCAACCAGAATATGAAGCAAGTGTTTTACAAAAATTTTAACATGGGGGCAACTGAGGGGCACAATGAATACAGTACTGGCCCTGGATGTCAGGAGGACCTACATCCAAATCCAGCCTCAGACACTTAATAATTGCCTAGCTGTGCGACCTTGGGCAAGTCACTTAATCCCATTGTTTAGTGAAAACTAAAATTAAAAATAAAAAAATTAACTTGTCTTAATAAATGAAATGAGGACATTTCTATATATGACTAGCAAGATACAGCAGAAATAACTAGAAAGAGAAATCCCATTCAAAGTAACTTAAGATAAAATAAAATATTTGGGAGTCCACCTGCCAAGGCAGACTCAAAAACTTTTTGAAAACAATTACAAAACTCTCCTCACATAAATAAAATCAGATTTAAATACCTGAGCAAACATCAACTGTTCATGGATAGGTTGAGCTAATATAATAAAAATGACAATTCTACCAAAACTAAACTACTTATTTAGCATCCTACCAATCAAAATTCCAAAAAATTACTTTAATGATTTAGAATAAGTTGTAAGTAAATTCATATGGAGAAATAAAAAAAATCAAGAATTTCCAGGGATTCAATGCAAAAAAGTGCAAAAGAAGGTGGCTTAGACTTACCAGATCTAAAATTATATTATAAAGCATCAGTCATCAAAACTGTCTTGTATTGGCCAAGAAATAAGAGTCATGGATCAGTGGAATAGACTCGGTGCAATAGCAGGAAATGATTATAGTAATCTGCTGCTTGATAAACCCAAAGAGTAGAGCTTTTGGGATAAAAACTCTCTCTTTGATAAAAACTGTTGGGAAAATTAGAAGTTAGTATGGATGAAACTTAGATTAGACCAACCCCTCACAACCTATACCAAGATAAGATCAAAATGGATACAGGATTTAGATATAAATAACAATGTTATAAGCAAACTAGAAAATCAAGGAGTAGTTTACCTGTCAGATCTATGGAAGGAGAAACAGTTTATGACCAAGGAAGATATAGAGAACATCATTAAAACAAACTAGATAATTTTGATTACATTAAATTAAAAAGCTTTTTGCACAGACAAAACCACTGCAACCAAGATCAAAAGAAATGTAGTAAACTGGGAAACAATTTTTGCAACTAGTATTTCTGACAAAGGACTCATTTCTAAAATATACAGAGAACTGAGTCAAATTTAAAAAAAAAAAAAGCAATTCCCCAATTGACAAATGGTCAAAGGATATGCAAAGGCAATTTACAGCTGAGGAAATCAAAGCAATCCATAGTCATACAAAAAATTGCTCCAAATCATTACTTATTAGAGAAATTCAAATTAAAGTGTCTCTTAAGTACCACCTCACACTTCTCAGACTGGCTAATATGACCAGAAAGGAAAATGATCATTGTTGGAAGGGTTGTGGGAAATCTGGGACACTAATTCATTGTTGGTAGAGCTGTGAACTCATCCAACCTTTCTGGAGAGCAATTTGGGATTATGTCCAAAAGGCCACAAAAATGTGCATACCCTTTGATCCAGTAATACCACTATTGGGTCTCTATCCTGAAAAGATTATGGAAAAGGGTAAAAAAAAATCACTTATACAAAAATATTTATAGCAGCCCTGTTTGTGGTGGCAAAAAATTGGAAATTAAGTGAATACCCTTCAATTGGAGAATGACTTAACAAACTTTGATATAGTATGTCATGGAAGACTATTGTTCTATTAGAAACCAGGAGGGATGGGAATTCAGGGAAGCCTGGAAGGATTTGCATGGACTGATGCTGAGTGAGATGAGCAGAACCAGAAACTGTACACCCTAACAGCAACATGGTGATGATGATCAACCTTGATGGACTCACTTATTCCATCAGTGCAACAACCAGGGACAATTTTGGGCTATCTGCAATGGAGAACACCATCTGTATCCAGAGAAAGAATTATGGACTTCGAACAAAGACCAAAGACTATATTACCTTCAAATTTGAAAAAAAAAACTGTTATCTTATTATGTAACTTTTTTATCACATATACTTTATGCTTCTTCCTTAAGGATATGTTTTCTCTCTCATCACATTCAACTGAGATAAATGTATAACATGGAACCAATGTAAAGACTAACAGAATGCCTTCTGTGGGGGATAGGGGGAGGAAAGCAAGAATGGGGGGGAAATTGTAAAACTCAAAATAAATAAAATCTTTCTAAAAAAATAAATGAAATGAGGGAACTTTAGGGAAAAAAATACTAAAAAAAGAAATGAGTCAATGAAAGAAAAAATTGAGAATTTACAGTTTGACATGTTATCTTTGCCAAGCTCAAACTCTTAAAAATTAGAACCAGTCATATAAAAGCCAATGACTCCATAAGACAACAGAAAATATTAAAATGTCAAAAATGAAAAAATAGAGGAAAATTGAAGGTATCTCATAGCAAATATTACTGAACTGAAAAACAGATCAAGAAAAAAAAACTGGTGTCAATGGACTATACAAATACAATAAACAACCACAAAAAGCCCAGATATCTTATTTCATTAAACTTTTAAATAAATTACCCATATCTTTCAAAACCAGAGGGCAAAGCAGAAATAGAAAGAAATCATTGAGGGGCGGCTAGGTGGCGCAGTGGATAAAGCACCAGCCCTGGAATCAGGTATACCTGAGTTCAAATGCAGTCTCAGACACTTAATAATTACCTAGCTGTGTAGCCTTGGCCAAGCCACTTAACCCCCACTGCCTTGCAAAAACCTAAAAAAAAAAAATCATTGAATACCTCTGCAAAAAACAAACTCCCAGAAACATTATAGTCAAGATCTAGAACTTCCAGGTCAAAGAAAAATACTACAGACAGACAGACAGACAGAAAGAAAGAAAGAAAGAAAGAAAGAAAGAAAGAAAGAAAGAAAGAAAGAAAGAAAGAATTCAAACACCAAGGAGCTACATACAGTAATACATGACTGACAGACATCACACTAAACTGGAGAATTTAGACTACAGTATTCTAGAAAGCAAAGATTATATAGGCTTATAGCCAGTAATAGTCCATAAAACTTACATTAAAGACCCAATGGCTACCAGGCACTGTGCTGAGAACTGGGGAATACATAAAGAAACAGAAGAACACCTTGCCAGGCCTTCAAGGCACTGATACTCTATGGGGAAATGTGTAAACAATTATACAAACATAAGCTATATAGAGGATAAACAGGAAATGATTAGCAGAAAGAAGACACTAGGAAAAGGCTTCATATAGAAGGTAAGATTTTAGTTGGGACTTGATGGAAGCCAGGGAAGTCAGAGGCTGAGATAAGGACAGAGAGTATTTGAGTCATGAAGAACAGTAGGTGGACATGTCCAGAGCCAAGACAAGCTTTTGTTAGAGGAAAATCAAGAAAGTCAATATCACTAGACTAAAGAGTGCATGGGCTTGGGGCAAGAGAGGGAACAGAGTAGCTAAGATGTAGAAAAACTGGAAAGGAAAAGAAAAGTAGCTAGGTTATGCAGGACTTTGAAAACTGAACAGAGGATTCTATATTTGATCCTAGAGGTAATAGGGAGCCAATGGAGTTTATCAAATGGAGAGGTAACATGGTCAGACTTGCCTTTTAGGAAAGTCTTGGTAAGAGAATCATCCCACCATGTGAGGCAAGAATGAAGGATGAGGGCAGTGGATAGAGCACCAGCCCTGGAGTCAGGAGTACCTGAGTTCAAATGCAGCCTCAGAAACTTAATAATTACCTAGTTGTGTGGCCTTGGACAAGCCACTTAACCCCACTGCCTAGCAAAAACCTGAAATAAAAAAAAATGAAGGAGATAGGCATTTGAATGATATGAGATTAAAAGGAGAGAAGAGGGAACTCTCAGAGAATGGTCTCAGTTTTTAAAAAAATGAGGCAATATTCTCAGCTGAGAGGGTAGGAGGAATATGGAAGGTTTGAGGAGGAATAAAATACTCTGGCAGAGTTGATATAGCAAGTGGGATGAGTTAATTAGAGAGATATAAAAGGATTGCCTACTAGCAGCGAAGGCTCAGTTGAGGTTATATAACATAAATCTGAAGTGGATCCAAGAGAATTTTAATCACCTTCATTCAGCAGCATGTGAGGACTAGGATCATGACATAAGGAGGTGGTGCCATGACATGCAGGTGAACTGGATTTAAGTGAGGGAGGGCTGAGCAAAGTCACGAGCCTCACTTTCTCCTCCACCGTCATCTGGTCCAATGGCCAGATGTTGGACAGAATCCTTAAAGATGGCCCCAGATGCAGGAAACCTTGCCCTTTAGAAAAAAAAATAAAGGCAGGAAGGAAGGAAGGAAGGAAGGAAGGAAGGAAGGAAGGAAGGAAGGAAGGAAGGAAGGAAGGAAGGAAGGAGAAAGGAAGGAGCAGTAATTAGTTTTACTCACTAAGTAATTAGGGGAAAGATAAATATCAAGTTACAAAAAATTAAAAACTTACAAAACAGTGAATGATAAGTATGAAAGAAAGAGAGGTCTATGTAAAGTGTTAAGAGAAATTTGAATACAGAGAAGAATTTGTTTCTGTTTTTTTAATTTATTTTTTTATAAGTATTTTATTTATTTTTCCAACTACATACAATGGTGGTTTTTACTAATTTTTTTTTTGCAAGGCTTTGAGTTTTACAATTTTTTCTCCCTCCTGCCCCCCACACAAAGTAATTCGATACAGGCTCTACTTTTGTAACCATACTAAACACAGATCAAAATTGAACGTATTGTGAGAGAAGAATTAGAAGCAAACAAAATAAAGAAAACATCAGAGATAGCAAAATTATATAATATATAATACATAAGACAACTTTTAAAAATTGAAGATAAGTTTTGGTCTTCATTTAAACACCACAGTTTCTTCTCTGGCTATGGATGGTATTTTCCATCACAAGTACCTTAAAATTGTCTTTGATTACCTTACTGCTGAAATGAACAAGTTCATCATGGTTAATCATCACCCCATGTTGCTGTTAGTGTATACAATGTACTTCTGTGCATTTCCCTTCACATCAATTCATGCAAGTCTTTTCTGAAATACCATTCTTCAAGATTTCTTATAGAACAATAGTTTCATCACATACCACTATTTGTTCAGTCATTCCCCACCTGATGGGAAGCCCCTCAATTTCCCATCTTTGCCACTAAAAACAAAGCTGCTATGAATATTTTTGTACAAGTGATGTTTTTACCCTTTTTTTTCATGATCTTTTCAGGATATAGATCCAGTGGTGGCATTGCTGGCTGCACATTTTTAATAACCTTTGGACATAATTCCAAATTGCTCACCAGGGAAGGTTGGATCAGTTCACAAGCCCACCAACAATGCATTAGTGTTACAAAGAAGTAATTCAATGGAAGGACTAGGGGCCACAGGAAGGGGAAATCCATTCCAGAAAGGGAAGGCAAAAGATCAAAAGCATAATGAAAGAAGAGGTTAGGCTAGAATTTGAGATAAAGAGTAGCCCAATTTGATTGAAATATAGAGTACATCAAGCAGAGAACAGTATGAAATAAAGCTGGATGGATAGGTTGAAATCAACTTATAGAGGACTTTGAATAGGAGGCAACATGAAGGCACTGAAGGTTTCAAAATAGAGAAACTGATGTGATAGTAATTATTTTGGTCCACAACTGTGCACTCATTATATTCCTTGTGTAAAAAATAATCCTAACAATTCAACTATTAGTTTTACAAAGTTACTTGCTAATAAAAGTGACTTGCCCAGAGTCATACAAACAGCATGTATTAGAGATAGGGCTGCATGTTTCCTCTCTTCTGAGAAAAGAGACAAGGGAGAAAAGGAAAAAGGAAAAGAGAAAAGAAAGGAGAAGAAAAGAATGCAAAAAAGTTAAACAAAATATATGAAGTGTCATAAAAGGAAATCAGTTGGAGGAACTGGGAATATTTAGCCTGATAGAGAAAACATTCAGAGCCAACATGACAGCTGCCTTCAACTAATTCTATTGGTCCCAGAACCATGATCAAACAATACAAGTGGCAAAGAGACAAACTGAGGCCTGATGTCAATAAAATCTTTCCTCCGATTGGAGCTATTCAAAAGTGGAATGCTCTACCTCAAGAAGTGATTGGCTCCTCCTCCTTGGAGACATTCAAGCTGAGGATGAAAGATCTGTCAATTATGCTATAGTGAGCATTCCTCTCATGTATGGAATGAACTAGATAGATGGCTGCTGAGATCCCTTTTAATTCTCAAATTCTGAGACATCATCACCTACCCAGATATTCACCCTTTGTTATCAAAGAATGAAAAAGAAATGGAAAAAAAGCAAGTCAGCAAGTCAATCAACAAGCATTTATTACATACCTACTATGTGGCAGGAACTGTGTACTGAGTTGTTTTTTCATTATGTGCATCACTATAGTCATTGTGTATAATGGTTTCCCAGTCTTGCTCACTAATTTACTTTGCAACAGTTCACATAAATCTTTCTATTCCCTCCCTATAATCTTAATATTCATCATTTCTTAAGATGAAGTGACATTGATCACATTCAAGTATCACAATTCCCCAATCAATTGGCATCTACTATGTTGCCAATTATTTGCTAAACAAAAAAAAAGTACTGCTAAAAATGCTTTCTGTATTTCCTTCCTTGATCTCCTTGAAGTATATAAGCCAAGCAGTGAAATCTCTTAGTCAAAGAGTAAAGATATTTAAGTTACATTAGTGATTCCTTTGGAATGTTCTGTAATTGTATTTATATGTCTTAAGTATATCTATCTCAGTAGATAGAATCCCTGATATTTCAAGCATTCTATAATTCACAGGAAAACCACATCATAACATAGAACTGGAAAGTAACTCAGAGATGATCTGATCCAAAGCCCTGATTTTTCAGATGAGAAAACTAAGACCTGAGGAGATTAATTGACTTGTCCAGGACCCCAGCTCCTCTAATTCCAGAGCCAGTGCTCCTTCCACTCTCTTGTAACTTGAATAGCATTTTCTTTCTCTTATTTTCTCCTACATTTCAATATTGCTATATAGAAATGCTATTCATTTTGTGATTTATGCCATCATATATGGTGGAAGTGAAAGGAAAGAGGAGAGTGTGATTACTCAGAGTAGTACAATTCCAGGCAACTAAATTGAATTCAGAAAGATTTAAAGATTACTTCAAGGCTTATTATCATCTCAATATAAGATTACTTTCTATAAACAATTTTGCCCAATGATAAGCTAAATTTATCCCCTGGGTTTTGTTTTAATTTGTTCTAAACTTTGTAAACATCAAAAAAAAATTCAAATACACACAAATAACTAGATATGTAACCATAATCTTCCATTATAATTTGCTTTGTTCCTTTTTTAAAACAGTGATCACAGCTCACAGTGAAAAAGTTTAGCCACTAAAAGTGAAAGCAACAGAATTCAGAAGAGAAAAATAATTTCAAAATAATATCCATAAACCATGAAATTTTAAATAAATACAAATTTTAAGATGTAATTACTCAAGAATACTCCAGTGTTCTGTGTCATTTTTATGGTTAAACTATTTCTATAGGAATGAAAAAGGTGATATTAGTGAATTTAGGTAACTCAGTGAATTCAAAATTTCCCAAGCAGGGTTTTCAAGTAATTTTTATTTATACTTCATGAGACATTAGTTTTTATCTGACAAGTAACTGCACAAATACAATGACACATATAATAGCCATCAACTTAACTGTTTAAAATTAATTCAAAGACCATTTTAAACCACATATAATAGTATAAGAAATAAGGATCCAATAAGTATAAGAAATACAAATAACTTGAAGTGTGTGTAAAGCATCATGTCAAATAATGGGCAATTCAGGCAAACATAAGTTCTCAGAAGACTAGTTACAGTAGCAGGCCTATCATTTAGCAAGATGACATTTCTCAGTTATCTCATTTATCTCTAATAAATTTTACTAAGAATAATTTTCACTTATTACAAAAAAGAAAGTCAATACAAACAGAACATGCAAAGTCATGCTGTAATACTATAATAATAATGTAGTATCAGAATTTTAAAAAATCAAGTTTAAAATTCCATATGAATGTGTAAATATACAAGAGAGAAACAGACTGGGGCAGCTAGGTGGCACAGTGGATAAAGCATCGGCCCTGGATTCAGGAGTACCTGGGTCCAAATCCGGTCTCAGACACTTAATAATTACCTAGCTGTGTGGCCTTGGGCAAGCCACTTAACCCCATTTGCCTTGCAAAAACCTAAAAAGAAAAATAAAAAATAATTTAAAAAAAAGAGAAACAGACTCATTCTTCCCATACGGAATTTATCTTCTATTGGAGAGAACAATATGCACACAAATAAAAATATACAAAGTACCTTCAAATTTGCAAGTTAATTTCATAGGAAAGACATTATCAGGTGGAAGGATCAAGCAAGGACTTATGCAGGAATTTGACTTGAGATGTGCTCTTCAGCGCATTAGGGATTTTAAAAAGAGGAAAGTAAGGATGGGGCCACATTCCAGTGCTGAGAAATATAGAAAGACAGACAGATGTACATGTATGTATGTATGTATGTATGTATGTATGTATGTAAAGGCATGGAGAAGAAAAACGAAATGCCAAGGGTAAAGAACTACAAAAAGACAATTTGATTGTTCCACAAAACATATAAAGGAAAGTAATAAACCTGGAAAGATAGTTTGCAGGAATATTAAGAAGAGCTTTAAATGTTAAAAAGTACTTAAATTTGGTCCTAGAGGCAATGGTTTCTTGAAAAAGGGAACAACAATATTATTAGACCTGAGCTTTAGCACTATCATTTTGGCTATCATCTAGGAGAGCTCAGGGCCTGGTATATAATTCATTTAACTAAGTCATCTGGGGTAGGGACTAAAGAGAAGAGAAACTGGAGGAAGGGAGAACACAGGAGCTGTTGGAATAATTTAGGACAGAAGTGACAAAGGTCCTAACTATGCAAAACTGTCCTCCTCCCAACCTCTTTATAGCTGTCAACTCTCCCTGAATTGAAACCTTAATCACCATGATTCTTCCCTATCACATACACAAACCCCTCAACTAATCATTTATAAGTTTTTAGAGTCTATTCCACCATTTCTCACTTTTCTCCCCTATTCACAACTTTGCCACCAGTCTAGTTCAGGTATTCAATACCTCTTACCTAAACTACCACAACAGTCTTATTATATTCTCTCCTCTAAAATTTATCCCTTAGTAAAGTTATTAAAATAATCTTCCTATTGCAAGTCTTACCATATTGCTTTCCTAAAGGAACATATAATTAGGTCCTTACTGTGTTGGATAAAACACAAATTTCTTAAGCTAATATTTACAGCCCTCCAAAATTTGGCTCTGAGAAACCTTATAATCTTATTTCATATTACTTATCCTTCACACACTCAACAGGCTTTCTCAACTTTCCTAGACAATACTAGATCTCTTCTTTACTTCTAATATACTCTGTACCAGTTATTTGTGTATATGTATCCCTTCATTTCCATCCTCACTTTCAGCTCCATGAGAAAAGAGACCACATAATTTGGCATCTTTTTTCTGGTCTTCAGCTCAATTTGTAGCTTTCCAAAGTTAAATTCTCTAAGCAAATGAATCTGACTAGTAAACAGACTCACAAGTCTTCTTGATCAATTTCTAGAGGATCTTCTTTTCTATCTCTATTTAGCAACCTCTTTCAGGGTGTGAAGAATATTAAACAACTCTCAACTATTCATTCCTTTAGATTAAACATGTATCTTTGCAAATGGAAGAATGTAAAGACATGAAAAAATTAACTATGAAGAACAAAAATAATCTTAAATTAGTTAAAAGAAATTGGGATTTTTAGTCTAGAGAAAGGAAGGAGGACCTTTCAAATACTTTACCAGGTATCACCTGGAAAAGATCTTATTTGTTCCGCTTGGTCGCAAAAGGCAAAACTAAAAGCAATGAGAAACTTGTTAAGGATGTGGTAAAAGAGAATACCTAAGTCTATTGATGTATAATTAGTAATATATAAAGAAAAAAAGAACAAGAATTAAGTTAACAGAAGAAAATGCAGTGTAAGAGGTTAAAAGTTGTAAAGGGAAACAAATGAATATACTTCTAAATCTCTAATATTTTCTGCCTCCCCCTAACTCCCGAGGTGTTCAATCGAAATCGTCTCCCATTACCAGTTCCAACCAAAAAGAATTTTGTTCTTCATAGTATTTCAGAACTGAAAGAAAACCTAGAGGTCAGATCAGTCCTCTAGTTAAATTTCATCATTTTACAGATGAGACTTTGTAACTTACCCAGGGGCACACACGACTAATGGGCACAGCTAAGATTTAAACCCTCTTTCTCTGAATCCAAATACAGCTCTTTTACCTATTCCACATTTATCTCTTCCTCGGGGTCTCCCACAGAACTGCAGATAGCAGATACAAGGTAATTACTGAATGATTCAAGGAGTTACAGTGATTAACAGTTCCTCCTCTAGTGTTGTAACAAAAACTTCATAACCATCAATCTATAAACATTGCTTAAATTCCCCACCACCACCAAAATTCAGTACCTTAAACTGACTCATACTGAGAATAAACTGTTTATTTTCTTCCCATTCATACAGCTTGACAAGATTTTTGGGCAATGTGTTCCCCATTAGTTTAGTATTTCATTAGCTGAAAAAAATAATAATTACCTATAAATTTGTAGATTCTACTATAAACTCTTCCATAAGTATTGAGTAAAAACTGGGTTCATTCTGGAGAATCCCACTCTTTAAACATCTCCACTGAGAGAAATCCTGATACTTCTTTCCTATCTTTAATTCAACCCTTTATCCATGATTTTAAAAAATGTATGCATTTATATATACATGTTTTTAATTAAGTCTTTTTTTGTGAAATCATGATTTTTCAAACTTAACTTATAAGAAAGATACCCTTAATGAAACTTGTTATTTCCACTATTAAAAACCCTTAGTCTGAAAAGTACTTTCATTATACCTAACAATTATATAATAAAAATATGTATAGTGGAAAGAAAACTAGACTTACAAACAAGATACATAGGTTAAATACTGCCTCAAATGGTTGCTATGTAACCACAAATAAGCCCTTAACCTTCAGAGGCCTTTCTAAGTATGAAACAGGGGACTAAATGTATATTTGTTCTACCCAACTCAAAGGTCAAGGAGAGATCATCAAAAAAGTATTTAACTCACTGGAAAACATGGTTTAGTTTTGGGGTGGTTGTTGTTGTTATTGCTTTTTGGAAAGCCTGGACATTATATTTCAAGCAATAATAAATTAAAACTGCTCAGATCTTTTAGAAATACAGGACAATTACACATGAAGAAAGAATCTACTACTGCTGCTACTACCTGTAATCATAACTTAAAAAGAACTCTAAAAGTTAGTTTCAAGAATGTTATATCTAAAATCTAAAGCATTCAGCTCAAAAAAAAAATACTGTAAACATTCAAAAGATGTTTGTTCAACTACCAAGTCAGGGTCACAGAAGATATGGCTAGTTCTACAGGGAATCTTTTATATATATATATATATATATATATATATATATATATAGTTCCAAAAGGCAAAGGAAATAAACTTACAACCAGAGGAGTAATGGTAAAAATTTCACAATTGCTTATCTGCTATGCAACAAGTTTTTAAATTTAATCTGCATTTAACATTTTCTCTATTACTTTCTTAAATCTAAACAATCAACAAAATGATAAATCAAGCTGATTTGAAATATGTGCCAATTTCCAAGATGTAAATGCTAACACTGCAATTTTAACAATTTGACTTTCACCACCAGTATAAGCTGGCTGACTGTATATACCCCAGTACCAGAAAACTGCAAAAATTAAGTATAATCCCGGAAGGGAAGTGGGGAATGATGAGACAGAATGAAAGAACTTTTAAGCATTTCTGATGAGGAAAACAAGAGCTGAGCAGGAACTCTGAAATACAAAGAAACCTAAGTGAAATAAATTTATTGGGCAATTAGAAAAAGTTGTCTTATGATCTTGTGCTATGGGAGAAAAGAAACAAGTATCCCCTCAGAATCTTAATAACTTCAAAGACATTGAGGGAGGTATAAAGAAAAATAAGTCTTGGGGATGAACTGGGTCTATTCTGAGGGTTTTGAGGTTGAGAAAAAAAATTGAACTAGAGGAAAAAGGGAGATAACTACTTATTTCTCATAACTGAGGCTTGTGAGAAAAGTATACAACATGGAGGAAGAGATGGAAATAGTGGGAATAAGACTCTTATGTGAAACTTAAAAAGGCTGACCATACATATTCAGTGTAGTGGAGAAATAAATCAAACCTGAGGCAGCTAGGTGGCGCAGTGGATAGAGCACCAGCCCTGGAGTCAGGAGGACCTGAGTTCAAATTTGACCTCAGACACTTACTAATTACCTAGCTCTGTGGCCTTGGGCAAGCCACTTAACCCCATTGCCTTGCAAAAAAAAAAAAAAAAAGAAATATATCAAACTTGGGGTGGCTAGGTGGCGTAGTGGATAAAGCACCAGCCTTGGAGTCAGGAGTACCTGGGTTCAAATCCAGTCTCAGACACTTAATAATTACCTAGCTGTGTGGCCTTGGGCAAGCCACTTAACCCCGTTTGCCTTGCAAAAACCTAAAAAAAAAATATCAAACTCAATAGGAAAGTAAGAGGGAACAGTAAGGCTAAAACCAAGGAGAAAGTAGTCACAAGGAATAGAAGCTTCCTAATACTGTTATTAAAAAGGTGGAGAAAAGAGGAATGAAAATTAAATAACCAGAATCCAAGTGGGTACTTTAAATTGCATCATAAAGAATTCAGAATGGCTAAACAAATTGTGATATTACGGGTTTTGGATTATTTGGGGAATCGTCGATCTCTGGTAGTCAGATGAAATCTACGGATCCCATTTCAGAATGTTTTTACATATATATAAAATAAAATCTATTAGATTACAAAGGAAACCAATTAAAATGAAACAATTTTTTTAAAAAAAAATTTTAAGTTCGCAGACTCCAAGTTAAGAACACATATACAATATTGATATAATGAAATATTACTGACCTTTAAGAGATGACAAAATAAAATTATTTCAGTAAACACTGAATAATATGAACTGAGAAGGAGCAGAATTAGTTTATATAGGAATGGAAATGTCAAGAAAAACAACTTTGACAGACTTAAGAATATCAATCAACGCAAAAATAACAATGTCTCCAAAAAGACATTAGGTGAGTATGTTACCTACTCACCTCCTAATAAAGAGATGAAAAGGGGTGAAGATGTAGTGTTTAGTCACAATGACAGGAAAAACAAAACAAAACAAAAAAGAGACTCACTGTAATTTTTTTTTTTAAGTACAGATCAGAATAGACGTTCAGAAGGAAACCCAGACCAACAGGGCAAATATTGAAAGTAATAGAATTGATGAGCTTTTTTAAGCACACAATATGAAATATATTCACAGTTGTACACATATTTTTTTTTCTGTTCTGTGTTAAAAAAAAATTTCGGGGGCAGAGCCAAGATGGCGACAAGAGTGGAAGGTGTCCTAGGAGCTCTCTCATAAATCTTTGAAACTAAGGACTTTAACTAAATTTTCAAGAGACAGAACCCACAGAGGGACCCAATGGGGCAGTGCTCCTACTCAAGGTAACCTGGAAAAAAAGCAGAAAGGTTATAGAGGTCTGAGGGGCGGCCTGCCAGAGGGGTGGCCCGCCAGAAGAAAAGAACTTCAGCCTCCTGGAGGCAACCCCAGGGCGCTGGGAGCCACTGCTCCCAGCAGCACGGGAGTTTCCTGACCTGCGCCCCAAGGAGCACCAGGTACAAAGTGGGGGACCAGCTCTTCCAGAACGAGCACATGGAGCCCAGACCTCAGGGCACACAGCAAGCTGCCTGGCTACTGCATTCCAGATCCAGGAAACAGAAGCAGGGGGAGCTGGTCAGCAGGAGCCCCCAGGACATGAGTCCATTGAACTGAGGGAGGGGAGTGAAAAGAGAGAGACTGCTGAGCTCTGTCCTCTTCCTCTGGAACAGGACTCTGGGGCTCTGACCACATTCAGATCCTGATCCCCGGAAGAGCAGCAGGGCCCACCCCCACCTCAGCCCCATGGCAGAGGGGGGCACATATGGTCATTCACAGACCAGGAGGAAGGACAGAGCCTCACACACTGATACCCTTGTAGGAGTGTCCCAAAAGCTCAGGAAGCACCCACAAAACAGGTGCAGACTGGGAAAAATGAGCAAGCAGAGAAAAAAGGGGAACACAATTGAGAAATATTTTGCAAATGAGCCCAAGAAGGATCAAAATACTCAGTCTGAAGATGAGGAAGCACAAGCTCCTGCATCTAAAGACTCCAAGAAAAACAGAAATTGGGCTCAGGCTATGACAGAGATTAAAAAAGACTTTGAAAATCAAATGAGGGAGTTAGAAGAAAAACTGGGAAAAAGAAATGAGAGAGATGCAGGAAAAACATGAAAATGAAGTCAGCAGCCTAGTCAAGGAAATCAAAAAAAAAAAATAGCATGCTAAAAACCAGCTTAGGTCAAATGGACAAAACAGTTCAAAGAGTTATGGAAGAAAAGAATGCTTTAAAAATCAGAATGGGCCAAATGGAAAAAGAGATAAGAAAACTCTCTGAGGAGAACAAATCCTTCAGACAGAGGATAGAATTCAGGGAGATTGATGAATTTGCCAGAAATCAGGAATCAATACTTCAAACCCAAAAAAATTAAAAATTACAAGAAAATGTGAAATATCTCATTGAAAAAACAACTGATATGGAAAACAGACTTAGGAAAGATAATTTAAAAATTATTGGAATACCTGAAAGTCATGATCAGATAAAGAACCTTGACATAATTTTCAAAGAATTACTACAGGAAAATTGCCCTGATATCCTAGAAGCAGAGGGCAAAATAGAAAATGGAGAGAATCCACGATCCCCCCTGAGAAAGAGATCCCAAAAAAACCAACCCCTAGGAATATCATAGCCAAGTTCCAGAACTCCCAAGTCAAAGAGAAAATATTACAAGCAGCCAGAAGGACACAGTTCAAATATCGTGGAGCTGCAGTCAGGATAACACAGGACTTAGCAGCAGCTCCATTCTTGTAGGGCTTGGAATACAATATACCGGAATGCAAAAGAGCTTAGAATGCAACTGAGAATCAACTACCCAGCAAGGCTGAATATCCTCTCCCAGGGGAAAAAGATGGACTTTCAATGAACCAGGGGAATTTCAAATGTTCCTGTTGGAATGGCCAGAGCTGAACAGAAGGTTTGATCTTCAGATACAGGACTAGGGTGAAGCATAGAGATTGGAGGAGAAGGGGAAAATATGAGGGACTTAATGATGATGAACTGCATGGATTCCTGTATAGAAAAGTGACACTGATAATACTCATATGAACCTTCTCAGTTAATAGAGCAGGTAGAGGGAGCTTTTATAGTTGAAGCACAGGAGAAAGCCGAATTTGAAGATAAAATATGGTGTAAAAATGGAGTCAATAGAAAAAAAGGGAAATGTAATGGGAGAAAGAAAAAGGAGAGGGGGAATAGGACAAGATATTTCATATAATAAGATTTTTCTTTATTATAATGAGCTATTGCAATGATATGGAAGGGGGGAAGGCAAGGGGGAACAAGGGAATCTTTGCCCTTATCAGAGGTGGCTAGGAGAGGAAACAGCATATATATACTCAATGGGGTATAGGCATTTGGAGTAAGAAGGGGGGGGGACAGGGGGAAGGGGGAGATGTGAGTGATGGAGGAGAGGATGGACCATGGGGGGAGAGTGGTCAGATATAACACATTTTCTTTTTTACTTATTGCAAGAGGCTGGGATTGGATGGCCTGTCCGGGACCATAGGGCCAGGTGGATTCTGGGCCTAAGGGGTGGTATGAGGGCTCGGGGCCTTTTGGCCCCGGGGCCAGGGATCTGTATGCTGCACCACTCAGCGACCCTACAGCAGAGTCAGAGTGAAAGGAGAGAGAAAATATAGTACATGGTAGTGGAGAAATACGAAAGGAGGGAGTTGCGATCAGCAATGGCAACGCTGGAAAAATATGGAAGTAACTTTTGTGATGGACTTACCATAAAGAATGTGATTCACCCACGACAGAGTTGTTGGTGTTGGAACAAAGACTCAAGCACATCTTTTATTATTATTATTATTTTGGGGGGGGGGGTGCAGGGCAAAAGGGGCTGGGTGGCCTGCCTGGGGCCACATAGCAGGGTGATTCTTGGGTGTCTGAGGCCGGATTTGGCCCTGGGTGCTCCTGGCTCAAGGGCCAATGCTCTGTCCACCACCCAGCCACCCCTACTATTATTACTATTTTATTTTATTTAGGGTCTTTTTTTTTTTTTGGTTTTTGCAGAGCAGTGGGGTTCGGGTGGCTTGCATATCACATGGCTGGGTGATTGTTGGGTGTACGGGGCCAGATGTGGGCTTGGGTGCTTGTGGCTCCAGGGCTGGTGCTTCGTCCATTGCTCCACCTGGCCATACCTACAATTATTACTATTATTTTTTTTAATTTTAATTTTTTTTCTCTCCCCTTTACTTTATCGCTGAAGCGAGTCTATACTTATGGGGGAACGGGGTATCTCATTCACTCTTAAACAAGAATATTTTACTAATGTAAAAATAACATTAATTGTACAAAATGACAATAAATATTAAATTTAAAAAATAATAATAATAAAAAAAATTTTTAAAAATTTCAAAGACCTATCTGTGATAAAGAAGTCAGAGATAGTACCCAGTTCAACTTACCTTAACAATTGCTAAAATATGGAAATTTAAATTAAATGAAAAGAACCTGGTTGCTAAAACTAATTTCCATGAAAAACACCTCCATATTGTTAATCCCAAAGTGCCATAAGAGCTGATCCTGGAAGATATATTATCCTTTCCTTTTTTATACCCAGATCTACAAAATGGGACATGGTTAAAAAAAAATTCTATGAAATTCCATGTTCAAAATCTCCAGTGCCTGTTAATTTAAAAATCTTTCTTAAGATTTATCAAAAAAAAAAAAAAAATTAGGGGCAGCTAGGTAGTGCAGTGAATAGAGAACCAGCCCTGGAGTCAGAAAGACCTGGGTTCAAATACAGCCTCTGACACTTTTAATTACCTACCTGTGTGACTGTGGGCAAGTCACTTAATCCCCCAATGTCTTGCAAAAACAAAAGAAAAAAGACAAAAAATTTTAAGAGGGCAAAGGATTAATGAATTAAGGAAGAAAGAAGAAAAATATTTTTTTATTCAATATAAATTGGACAATTTCTATTTTTCCTTGCCTAAAAGTAGTATGTCCCATGGCCAATACCAAAATGGAGTTTTTAATAAGCAAAATGAAAGCAAATTAACACATCATCCTAATCAGAATCTCTACACTTTTAGAATTCATCAGTATTTTGCAACAAGAAATTCCAGATCCTAAAAAATAAAGCTTCTCAGCAACATTGAACTTAACAAAATGACTGTCAGCAATAAAAGAAGAAGCATCTTCAAGGAGTTCTTAGTTCCTTACTATAAAAATGCATTATCTAGGGACAATCAAATATGCAGGGTGCTGTTCTGATTGCTTAGCGGCTCTTTTTAAACTAGTTCCCCTTTGTAACACATTGGGGGAATCAAAATATCCTATTTTAAGGTGATTAAATTTCATGGAAAGCCTATAATCCAATGCAAAATAAAATTCTCCAATCATTTATTTATGAATGCTACTTTTTTCACACACACCTTCACATTTATGACTCATTTTTACAAATGAACACATAAATACAATGCAAATGATCACACTAATGCATGAAAAATGAATATTGTACGTTTATAACTTAAGGAAAAACCTAGAAGAGAGAATTAACATTTCAAACAATAACATCAGTCCTTCTGAGACAGCTTACTACATAGAAGAGAGATATTTGCTGCTATTTGGCCATTATTGTTCAATCCATCAAAAGTGTAATGATATATTCAAATATACCCTGAGGAACCCATAAAAAACAAAAAAGTGCAAAATTTCAGTTTCTGAAATAAAAGATTTAATTTCCATGGAAACAGTAAAATCTGGAAGAAAATACCAATTTTTTTTTAATTACATCATCAATGTTACAAGTTTGATGCCTACTTCTTTGGCCCTTTAAGAAACTATGGTTTGTATTCCACTGTACTGAAGATTATAGTTAGCCTATGGATCAATGAACCAGCAAGGAGTTTAATGAAATGAATACACCAATATCTCTTCTTTTAGCCAAAAGAAGAAAACATTTGAGTGAGGAAAAGGATGAAAATTGTGTTTAAGTATTTGAAATTCAGTAGAGTGTTTATCAAACACTAGATTCAAATTTTAGGGACAAGAACTCACTGAATGGCAGAAGTTGCTGGAAAACTGGAAAAAAGTAGGACAGAAACTAGGTATAGACCAACATCTCACACTGTATACCAAATTGAGATCAAAATGAGTACATGATTTGGACATAAAGAATGATAGCAATAAGGAAATTAGGAGAGCATATTTGCCTGTCAGAGCTATGGATAAGTAAAGAATTTATGACCAAACAAGAAACAGCATTTCAAGATATAAAATGAATAATTTTGATTAAATTAAATTTAAAAAGGTTTGCATAAGCAAAACCAATACATCCAATACAAAAGCAAAAGGTTGGGAAAAAAATTTTTACAGTAATTTTCTCTGATAAAGGCTTCACTGCTCAAATATATAGAGCACTGAGTTAAAATTTATAAGAATACAAGTCAGTTCATAATTGTAAAATGGTCAAAGGATATGAAAGAGCAATTTTCAGAGGAATTCAAACCTATCTATAATCATATGGAAAAAACATCCTAAACTACTAGAGAAATGCAATTTAAAATAACTGGCATATCACCTCACACCTATCAGACTGTCTAATCTGACAGAAAAGTTAAATAATAAATATTGAAGGGATGTGGGAAAAGTAGGACTCTAAATGCACTGATGGTGGAGTTTTGAATCCATACAAACATTCTGGAAAGCAATTTGGAATATGCCCAAAGGGCTAAAAAAAAACCCATGCATATCCTTTGAGTGAGAGATATCACCTCTAGGTATCCTAAAGGGACTTTTTTCAAAAAAGAAAAATATTTTTTGGACAAAGATATTCATAGAATTCTTTTTTGAGGTGATAACTGAAAATTAATGTTTATTAATTGGGGAATAGTTAAATAAGTTATTTATATATGGCTGGGAAATAAAACTATAGTGCTATAAGAAATAATAAGTAAGATGCTTTCATAAAAACCTGGAAAGACTTACATGAACTGATGCAAATGTAAGTGAGCAGAACAAGGAGAACATTGAACTCAGAAATATAATAACAGCAATTGAACAGCAATATAATAACAATGATGGCTACAAATGACTTAGCTATTCTAAATAATACGATGATCTAAGACAAGGCTGTCCAACCTTAGGTTTTCTTAGGGCCAAATAAAATAAAATAATGATTCGAGGGTCACACCCAGAATAAAAAAATACAGTACACTAATACAACAATTTAATTTGTTTAGCAAGTGCTATGAAAAAATCATAGTACTTTTAACTTCTTAGAAAATGGGGGGGACAACTGTCATCAACACAACAGGTAAAGGCACAAATCAAGAAAATAAACGCAAAACAACAAAGTGACAACTGACTAGTCTGCATCATACAGACTACATCCTACAGATTGATTGAAAATTACATGTGATATGGTCCATCCATAATACTGCTTAAAAATACCAAAGAAAATTAACATCAATGAGATTATTTATTAGTGATGGAACTCAAAAATTTAATATGCATTCCATGTAAATTATTATTTTATTTTTTCACTAGTGAAAATTAAAACCCACAGGTGAGCTGTATAAAATCACACTCCGGTCACATGTGGCCCAAGGGTCATATTTTGAACAGCCCTGATCTAAGACAATTCCAAAGGACTTATGAAGAAAATTGCTATTCACCACCAGAGAAAGAACTAATGGAGTCTGAATGCAGATCTACATGCACTATTTCTCAATTTTTTAACAGGCTTTTAGGGTGACTATATCTATGTTTTCTTTCACAACATAACTGTGTAGGATAAAAAATCCACTTAAAAAAATATAGAAACTCCTCTGAGCAAAAAAAGAAAGTTTATTTTGGCTTTTCTCAAGAAAAGGGCACACTCCAAAGTTTCACAAAGGTAGTGAAGATCAAGGAGCTGCCCCGAGGTGACAGGAAAGCAAGATTATATGGCCTAACGCAATTCCCCCCTTCCCTAGCCCCCTCTCTTCCAACATGATTGCTTAAGGTTTTCAGTTACAATCTTTACACAAAAAATCTACCCAGTAACAAAGAGAAGAATAAAATGTTTTCATAGAATATTACCTCACCATCCAGATGGTGAGGATATCAGAAGATTTCTAATGGCCTTTTGTTGTCTATCTAAATGAATTAATGTCTGAGTATGCAAGCTCTTCTAAGAAACTCTACTATCTTCTTAATTTTGTACTTATCATCAAACAAGAGAAGGCAGTCTACTGTTCTCCCAGTCTAACATCAAATAAGTGGCTAACTAAGAATGCAAGGTCTCTTCTCTGGAAGTATTCCACTATTTTCTTCCCTATCAGGAGGGTGTCCTGGCTGGGAAGCAATGTCTCTCTCCTTCTTTCTTCTAAGAATAGTCTAAGAGTAATAGTCTGTCTTTGTTTTAATGATTTTTAACCCTGAGAGGACTTCACTAGGAATATTAACTCTTAAGAGGGAATAATCCACTCATAACTAATATGGAAATGTTTTACATAAAGCACATGTATAATGTAACCAATCGCTTGCCATTTCAGGAGGAAGAATGGAGAAAATTTGGAACTTGAATTTTTTTAAAAAATATTTTTAAAAAAATTTTTAAATTGTTTTTATATATAATTGGGAAAAAACTAAAGAAGAAAGGAAGGGGGGGGGAAGGAGAAAGGGAGGGAGAGAGGAAGGTAGACCATCATTTGGTCAAGGGATTAGTATTAGTTTTGTTCTGCCTAGTCCCAAAGGGCAGAACTGAGAGTTCTAAAAACTTCAATTCTGGGGCGGCTAGGTGGCACAGTGAATAGAGCACCAGCCTTGGAGTCAGGAGTACCTGAGTTCGAATCCTACCTCAGACACTTAATAATTGCCTAGCTATATAGCCTTGGGCAAGCCACTTAACCCCATTGCCTTGTAAAAACTATAAACAAACAAATGAATGAATGAATAAATGAATAAATAAATAGATAAATAAACAAATACTTTAACTTGAAAGAGCAAATTTAGGCTTGATATAAGTAAAAGTTTCTTAATAATCAAAGCTATACAAAAGAGGAATAAGTTCTCTTGAAAGCTGTGCTTTCCCAATTATTAGAGATCTTCAAAGAAAGGCTAGATAACTATTTGTCAAGGATTTCTTGTGCAGGAAAAGTTTAGCTTTCCTCCCCAAATTCCTTCCTTCCAACTCTGATGAGATTCTGTAATACTTTCAATGCCTTAATAATCAACTTACCAAAAGATAAGCAGCTACTAGCCATAGTTATGGTGACAGGAACACTCAAGCACAAAAGCAGAAGAGAATGATTCTAAAACATCTTTAAGCAAAAGCTTCAAAGAAAAACAAAGTTTATCAGACTGCCTTGTTGGGGGGGGGGGATTGAAATTCAAAACATTACAAAAAATGACAGGTAGAAACAACTATTGTCTATAATTGGAAAACAAAATATTTATTAAAAAATAAAGTAAAATTTCAGTTAAAATTCCTAGAAGTGATGAAACTAGAGTTGTTGGAGTTTCTTATAAACTTTTTAAAATAAATGAAATCAAAGAACATTAAGGGAGAATAATGGAAAGAAAAGAGAGCTATGAAAGAAAGACTGGGAAAGGAACTAACAATTCAGCACAAGAATTGGTACAAAACTTTGCTTAAGCAACAAACTTTTTAAAATTAGAATGAACCAAATACAAAACTATTGATTTCATGACACAATATAATTATTAAAAAAACATCGGGGGCAGCTAGGGGGCGCACTGGTCCTAGAGTCAGGAGGACCTCAGTTCAAATCCAACCTCAGATACTTAATAATTACCTAGCTGTGTGAGGCTGGGTGAGTCACTAAACCCCATTGCCTTACCAAAAAAAAAAAAAAAAAAAATCAAAGGATTGGAAAAATAGAAGAAAATTAATATACCTCATAACAAAAAATAGTAACTGGTAAAGAAAACAGAACAAGGAGAAAACATTTAAGGATCAATACACTACCTGAAAGTCATGAGAAAGAAAAATTCTAAAACGTTTTTTTCAAGAAATCATAAAAGAAAACTACCCAAATCACTTAGTACCAGAAAACAAAGTAGAATAGAAAGAATTCACTGGAAATCCCAAAACAAAAACTCCCAGGAATATCACAGCCAAAATCTAGAACTTCCCAGGTCAAAGAAAAAATACTGCAAAAACAGTTGGAAAGAAATAATTCAAGTACTGAGGAGTCACAGTCAGGATCCCACATGTTTTAACAGTTACCAATTAAAAGGAGCAAGAACTTGGAATACAATATTCAAAAGGCAAATGATATGGGTTTATGGCCAAAAAAATGTTACCCAGTAAAACTTGAGCCTACTCTGTTAGGAGGTGTGGAGAGGAAATAATCTTGAATGAAATCGAGCAATCCTCATGAAAAAACAAGCACTTTAGAATCTTAGAAATTCAAACACAAGAGTGAACAAAAATATAAAAAAGATGAACATGAATGAATAATGCTAAAAGACTAAACAAAAATAAACTGCTTACACTCAAATATAGGAAGATAAAACATGTATCCTTCATTAAGAGTTACAGAAGAGGAGTAGTAATTAGATTTAAAACCCTTGGAATGGATTGATTATATCTTGATCAAGACAGAAAAAGGGAGAGGGAAAGGAGAAAATATAATAGAGGAGAAAAGAATTAAGAAGGCTAAAAAAATTATCTCACATAACCAGAAATACCAAGTAAAAAAGAAAGGGGCAGGAGAGCAGCTGACACTTCAACCTCAATCTCAGATAAAAATAGAAACTAGTCAATTGAGGAAAGAATGCATAAAACTACACACAGTTATAGAAATATATTTCACTCAATAGGGAAATAGGATAGAAAGGAAAGAAGAGATGGGGAAATTAGAGGAAGAGTTGCTGGGGTTAGTCCTAAACAAAACAAACTGCAAAGATGTATTTAAAATATTTATAAGTTCGTTTTGTGGTGACAAAGAAATGGAAACTGAGGGAATATGCATGAACTGTAGAAGTGCTGAAAAAGTAATGGAAATAAATATAGAATACTAGTATGCTATAAGAAATGATGAAAAGGGTGGTTTCAGAGAAATTTGAGAAAACTTATATGAACTGATATAGAGAGAAGTAAGCAGAATCAGGAGAATAATCTATACAAAAACAACCATACCGTAAAGTCAAACAATTCTTATGCAGAAAATAAGCAAACGAAGATTCCTAAAGCCTAATGATGAAACATTTTACTCCTGATAGAGGAAAAAGTAAAACATGAGTCATAATTTTTTAACTTGTTCAGTGTACAAATTTGTTTTGCTTGACCATATATTTATATTTGTAATTAGGTTTTTGTTTTTATTTCTTTTCTCAATTTTTTTGAGGGGGAGAAAAGCTATTTTTTTTCTGATTGGAAATAATAAAATGTAATTAAAAAAAAAAAGAATGGTGGTGATGTAGTCCTTTATAGCAAAGGAACTAACTGTCTGAACATCATCTCTTCCATTAGACTGTGAGCTCCTTAAGGGCAGAAACTGTTTAACCTTTTTTGAATCCCTAACACTTCCCTCGGGTCTTTATGTTCACTAACTGACTCATAGAGAAATAAGGATGATTAAAAACTAAAGGATGAGGATGATAGCTAGGGTAATCTTCTCAAATTATGGGATACAATGGGACCAAGGATATGTTTACTAGTTTAATGATTCCACATGTATAACTGCCATCATACTGCTTGCCTACTCAGTGGATGGGGGAAAAATAGGAGAAAGAGAATTCAGAATACAAAATTTTTCAAAAATGAACACTGAAGCCTCTACACAGACATTAAAGCTACAGATCCCACAAAATAAATCAAAACAAGTTTTCAAGACATTATGGAGAATCTTCAGGGAAGGTCTGTCTCTTTGGGGGGGGGGGGGGGCAGGAAGGGAAGAGAAAGTAAAGCCTAGCTAGGCAAGACAGTGGGAAAGCCAGGGGGTAGCTTTTAGTCATAATGCAGACCATGTCCCAGCAGTTAGACAGCAGCACAGGCCCTAGAAGTTAAACAGAAAGTCAGCAGGGAGGGGTCCCAACCCCAGACAAAGTCAGAACTCTGGGAACTAGGGCAAAAGACAGGACTGGATTGGAAACAAACCACTGCATAGGCAGAGTCTGGACATTTAGAGGGCAACAAACCTCTTGCAAAGGCAACACTTAGGTTGCGTAGGCAACATCTTTGCCAACAATAAGCCAGGTATCAGACCCCAGTCCCCGCACAAAAAGCTTGGGACTCTACTTCCTATACTCCAGGAGCAGAGTTCAACAATCAAAATAAGCAAAAAAACTAAAAGAGGACTAACCATAGGGGCTGCTAGGTGGTGTAGTGGATAAAGCACCAGCCTTGGAGTCAGGAGTACCTGGGTTCAAATCCGGTCTCAGACACTTAATAATTACCTAGCTGTGTGGCCTTGGGCAAGCCACTTAACCCCCATTTGCCTTGCAAAAACCAAAAAAAAAAAAAAAAAAAAAAAAAGAGGACTAACCATAGAAAACTACTATGCAGATAGAAATGATAAAATTGCCATCCAGGATGAAGAAAGCAGTGACAAATTACCTACATGGGAAATCTCAAGCAGTCTATGAACTGGACTTAAATTTAAAACTTCATATAAGAGCTTAAGAAAGATTTGAAAAACCAAAGAAGAGAAGAAAAATGGAAAAAAGAAATGAGAACCATGCAGGAAAATTATGAAAAACTGACCAAAGAAATCAACTCCTTTAAAAGTAAAAATAACCAACCAGAAAAAAAAATGTAACTCTTCAAAAAATAAAATCAACCAACTTGAAAAAGGAATGCAACTCATCTAAATCTCAAATTGACCAACTAGAAAGGGATGTAACTTCAGCAAAAAAGTAAAATTAACCAACTGGAAAAGGAAACACAAAAGCTAACTGAAGAAAGTAAAACCCTAAAAATTAGATTTAGACAAACAGAAACTAATGAATCTATGAGACACCAAGATTACTTCAAACAAAATCAAAAGGCTGAAAAAATTGAAGAGAATGTAAAGTAGCTTTTAAGAAAAACAAACGACCTGGAAAATAGGTCCAGGAGAAATAATTTATGAATTATTGGTTTACCAGAAAGCCTAGTTTTAAAAAAGAACCTGGAAATTGTCTTTCCAGAAATTATCAGAGAAAACTATCCAAATATTCTAGATTAAGAAGACAAAATAGCCCTCGAAAGAATACAGAGAACACCTCCAAAAAGAGACCCCCCAGGATAAAAACTCCATGGCCTAGCACAGCCAAGTTCCAGAATTCTCAAATAAAGGAGAAAATACCACAAGCAGCAAAAAAAAAAAAAAAAAAAAAAAAAGCAATTTAAATATAATACACAGGACTTATCAGTTTCAACATTAAAGGATTAGAGGACCAGTACTATGATATTTCAGGGGGCAAAGGACCCTGGATTACAATCAAGAATTTACCACCCTAAAAAAGACAGTATATTTTGTCAGGAGAAAAGATAAGATGGTCGATGAAAGAGAGGACTTCCAAAATTTCCTGATAAAAAAGACCAGAACTGAACAGAGAATTTTATCTTCAAAGACAAGACTCAAGAGAGGTATTAAAAAGGTAAATGGAAAAGGACAAACCCCAAATGTTAGTCAAGAATATTATATACAACCCTATAAGGGAAGATAATACTTGTAACTCTTGAGAATTGTAATTCTCTTAGAATAGTTAAAGGGCTGACTATAGTTGAAGAGATTGTATTTAGAGGTTATGGGTATGGTTGGTTCTTGTCCATTATCAAAGAAGACCAAAATAACATCACTATGTTTGAGACAAATTACAGTCATTCCACTGTGGCTGAATAGACCAATATTGAGCTCAGAATGTTCTACCACGGGCTGAGCTCAAATAGTCCAGGTAAACACCTGGGGTGTTTACGGTAAACTTGTATCTCACATTTCCTTTTAGCTACTTTAATTCTGCCTAGTTCATAGAGCTCAGCACTTTCTCTGATGAAGGCAATCCAAAGCTGGGTGATCATGTGCCAGTGTCCCCCATGCTTTACAATCAATTCTAAAGTTCTTAAGAGAGACCTTCAGGGTATCCCAGTACTTAGAGGATCTATACATAATTAAATCAGAAGTAACTTTACTTTAGGTTTGTAGCATAATAGGGGCAGAGAGCAAGAACTGAAATTCAAAGGGCTGGACATAAAGAGATCAGGAAGGGATCTTATCTTAAATTTATGTTTTTAATACCCTGTTTGGGGTGCTAAATGGATAGTAAGAGAGAGTGGGGAAGGCTGTGGGGCTATGGATGAAGTACATGGCACCCATACCAAAACTGACCATGTACTAAAAAGCATAAAAATCTTACAATCAAATGCAGAAAGGCAAAAATAATAAATGCATACTTTTCAGATTATGATACAATAAAATTTTTTGTAATAAAGGGCCATGGACACATAAACAAAAAATTAATTGGAAACTAAATAATTTTAAAGAACAAGTGGATCAAACAACAAATCATAGAAATATTCATTTCATCCAAGAAAATTTTAACAATGAGACAAAACAAAATTTATGGGATGTAGCCAAAGCAGTTTTTAGAGGAAATTTTATAATTCTAAAGGTTTATCAGAGTAAAATAATGAAAGAGATCAATGGACTGGGCATGCAACTAAAAAAGATAGAAAAAGAACAAATTAAAGATCCCCAATTAAATACCAAATTAGAAATTCTGAAAATCAAAGGAGATTGAAAGCAACCACTGATCTAATAAATAAAAATAAAAGTTGGTCCTATGAAAAAAACAGTAAAAATAGATGTAACTTTTGAACAAGCTGATATAAAAAAAGAAAAAATACCAAATTACCATTATCAAAAATTAAAAGGGTGAACTCACCACTAATGAGGAAGAAATTAAAGAGATAATTCAGAACTATTTTGCCCAACTGTATGCCAATAAAATTGACAACCTGAGTGAAAAGAATGAATATTTACAAAAATAAATACTACCCAGATTAAAGAAGAGGAAATAAAATACTTAACCCCATTTCAGAAAAAGAAATTGAAGAAACTATCAATAAGCTCCCTAAAAAAAAATCTCCAGGTCCAGATGGATTTACAAGTGAATTTTACCAAATATTTAAGAACAAAATTAATTCCAATTCTACATAAACCATTTTAAAAAATAGGAGGAATTCTGCCAAATTCCTTTTATGACAACAATATGGTGCTGATGCTTAAAGCAGGGAAGAGGCAAAACAAAGAAAATCATAGTCTTATCTCCCTAATGAACATTGATGCAAAAATCTTAAATAATATTTTAGCAAAGAGATCACTGCAAGTTATTACTAGGATAATACACCATGATCAGGTTGGATTTATGCCAAATAGGCAGGAATGGTTCAATATGTATGAGGAAAATGGTCAATATAACTGAATATTTCAATGGAAAAAAAACTACAGAAATTACATGATTATCTCAAGAGATGATGAAAAAGTCTTTGACAAAATACAATATCCATTCCTATTAAAAATACTGGAGAGTATGGGAATAAATGAAGTTTTCCTTAAAATAATAAGCACTATCTAGCTAAAACCATCAACAAATATTATATGTAATGGAGATAACCAAGGAATATTTCCAATAAAATCAGGGGTAAAACATGAATGTCCATTATCACCATTACTATTCAATATAGTATTAGAAATGTTAGCTTTAGCAATAAGAAAAAGTAACTGAAGACACCAGAATTGGCAATGAGGAAACAAAACTGCAAACTCTGCAGATGACATGATAGTCTACTTAGAGAATCCTAGACAATTCTATAAAATTACTTGAGACAATTAATAAATTCAACAAAATAGCAGAATGTAAAAAAAAACCCACATAAATCATCAGCATTTCTATATGAACAACAAAGCCCAAGGACAAGAGATAGAAAGAGAAATTCCATTTAAAGTAACTGCAGACAACACAAAATACTTGGGAATCTACCTCCCAAGACAAACCAGAAACTGTATGAACATAATTACAAAACATTTTTCACACAAATAAAGCCAGATCTAAACAACTGGAAATATGTCAATTGCTCATGATTAAGTTGAGCTAAAATAATAAAAATGACAATTCTACCCAAATTAAATTATTTATTTAATGCCATACCAATCCAACTAAATAACTATTTTATCAAGCTAAAACAATTGCTACAAAATTCAACTGAAGCAACAAAAAGTCAAGAATATCAAGGGAACGGGTTAAAAAAAAAAGTAAAGGAAGGTAGCCTAGCTGTACCAGATCTAAAACTCTACTATAAAGCGACAGTCATCAAAACTGCCTGATACTGATTAAGAAATAGAATAATGAACCAATGGATTAGGATAGGTACAAAAGAAACAGCAGTAAATTACTATAGTAATTTATTGTTTGAGAAACCCAAAGACATTAGGTTCTAGAAGAACTTACTATTGGACAAAAACTGTTGGGAAAACTGGGAAAAAAGTATGGCAAAAACTAGGTATAGACCAACATCTCACAACCTGGACCAAAATAAGTTCAAAATCGGTACAGGCTTTAGACATAAAGACCACAGACTAATTAACAAATCAAGAAATACTCTCTCAGACCTATGGAAAGGGAAGAAATTCATGACCAAGCAAGAAAGAGGATACATTATAAACTGCAAAATGGATTACTTTGACTATATTAAATTAAAAAGGTTTTGCACCAATAAAACCAATGCTGTCAAGATTAGAAGGAAAACAGAAAGCTGGGAAACAATTTTTATAGCAAGAAGGTTCTGATAAATGTCTCATTTCTAAAATATATAGAGAACTGAATCAAATTTATAAGATTACAAGTCATTCCCCAACTGATAAATGGTCAAAGAATATGAATAGGCAGTTTTTAAATGAAGAAATTAAACCTATATATAATCATATGAAAAAAATGCTCCAAATTGGGGCAGCTGCGTGGCACAGCGTATAGAGCACCAGTCCTAGAAACAGGAGGATTTAAGTTTAAATTCAGCCTCAGACACCTAGCTTTGTGACCTTGGGCGTGTCAGTTAACCCCATTGCCTTGCAAAAAAAAAAAAATGCTTCACATCCTTACTGATTAGAGAAATGTAATCACTTCACATTTATCAGATTGGCCAAGATAACAAAAAGGGAAAATGATCAATGTTGGAGAGGTTATGGAAGAATTGGGATATTAACACATTATTGGTGGAGTTGTGAACTGATCCAACCATTCTGGAGAGCAATGGTGAACTATAACCAAAGAGCAATCAAACTGATCATATCCTTTGACTCAACAATACCAATATTAGGTCTATAATTCAGAAGAAATCATAAAAAAAATGGGAAAAGTCCCACATTGTTCTAAAATATTCATAGTAGTTCTTTTTGTAGGTGCAAAGAATTGGAAATTTAGGGGTTATTGATCAACTGCAGAATTTATGGGATAAGAATGTTATGGAGTATTACTGTTCTATAAGAAACCATTAAGGGTCAGATTTTAGAGAAATATGAAAAGAATTACATGAACTAATGCTGAACAAAGTGGACAGAACCAAAAGAACATTGTATACATTAACAACATTGTGAGTTGATCAATTCTAAAGGATGTAGCTCCTCTCAGCAGTTCAGAGAACTAGGACAATCCTGGGAGACCTCTTATGGACAACGCTAACCACATCCAGACAAAGACAAGCAAAACAAAACAAAAATCTACAGAATCTGAATGAATACAACGATCCCTTCTTTCAAATTTCTCTGTTTTTCCTTCCTATTCCAAGGTTTTCTTGGTTTTCTTTCTTTTCCCTTAGTCCTAATCTCTCATGCAGAAAATGACTAATATGTAAGCATGTTAAACACAAATATACATGTACGAAGTTCACTAGACTATTTGCACTGAGGGGAGAGGCTGGGGGGATGGAAGAAAATTATGTAACATGACAAATATTGAAAACTTTCATAACACGAAATTGGAAACATTTTTTAAAAAGCAATCCTTTTATAAAAAATGCTGAAAATAAATAATAAATTGGTTCTCAAGAAATGGGTAGTCTTGAGGAAATGGATTATCTATCTTCTCATCAGAGACTTAAGTGAAGGAAGAAATGATAGATGATGTTAAAGGAATGTAAGATGAGGGGCAGGAATTGTCAGATGAGGCAGAGGAGAGAAGGAACTTTACATAAATGACTTCAATTATTGTTAAAGTATCAAATGAGGATATCAGTTATTGAGAGAAGGGCTACTGTGGAGAATAAACATTCTGAAGAGCCACTATGGAAAGTAACATCAAGAATCAATAGGATGGGGGCGGCTAGGTGGCATAGTGGATAAAGCACCAGCCCAGGAGTCAGGAGCACCTGGGTTCAAATCAGCTCTCAGACACTTAATAATTACCTAGCTGTGTGGCCTTGGGCAAGCCACTTAACCCCATTTGCCTTGCAAAAACCTAAAAAAATTAAATTAAAAGAAGAATCAATAGGAAGATAAAGAACACATGTCACTTTGAGGCTTGCAAAGCACTCTATTATATCTCATTTGAGTCTCAAAACAACCCTGGGGAGGAAAAAATTTTTAAAAATGTATTGTTACAGTGAGGGCCAAGTTGAGATCAGATAACAAATTTGTAGTGGACTCATTCAAGCACTACTGCAAGACTTCCATCAGCTCCAAACAGGAGAATGGAAGCAGGAAAAGAGGAGATGAATTATGGAAATAATCTCTGGTTAGAGACCAAAGGATTGAAGAGTAGAAAACATAGAGTTCAAATGATTCATTTGAGGAGTCAACTTTGGGAAGGGAGGAAACTGAACAAAGGAAAGGTGATGGCCCGGGAAAATACTAAGAGGCAGGAAATTTGCAGGCCATAGTTAGGATGAATAGTTAATATCAGAGGATGTTGAGTTTGTCAAAGATAGAAATTAAAACCAACTTTACATGATGAAAAAAGCCCAATAATAACTACAATAACGCATGTAAAGACCAGAATATTTAAATTAGATAAAAGTCAGTGATCTTGTTGCTGGTACATATGCATAATAATGGTAAGAATAAGAAACAGAGGAGAGCTAATAGACTGATTCAACTAATCTTTTGTTTCTTGCCTCAAGGCTCCTTTGCATGTCAATCAGTTAGCATCATGGGACTGAGTTAAGACTAACTGTTACAGCTGCCACTCAGTTCCCAGCTGCCACACAGTTCCATTGGGGGGGTTTTGTTGGATGGTGACCTTGAAATGGATTTTGGAGACAAAGAATGACAATCAGGAATTTAACAAAAATGATGACCAAGAATTTAGTGGTGAATGAGGAAGAATTTCACTCTAATTTAACTCTAATTCACTTGGTTTGAACTAAGAACTTCAAGCCCACAACAAGGAAAAAAGTCCTCTGCAACTGGAGCATTCTGCCAGCTTTTGTAAACTGCCTCTGAGTATATGGAAGCTCAGAGACCTCAGCTATGAATATTTAGAGCATACTAAAAAGAAGGGGGAAGAGTCTTGCCAGAAAGAGGCTTACTAGCCACTACACCAAAACATAGAAGAAAAGGAGATGAGCCTGAAGAGGTTAAAATCCAGTAAATAGCAGTGAGCAGTAAAGCAATGTTAAAACCCCAGGAAATTCCTGGTGGAGAGATATAGGCAATGGAGAATAAAGACTGGATGCCCAGGGAAGCACAGAACAACAACACTACCTGAGACATTAGAAGTAGCTTCATGGTATCAGAAGTATCGACTGTGCTGACCACTTGTGTGCCCTGGCATCAGGGGCTCTAGCTGTGTTTTCCTCTACACACATTCCCAAATTGTAGATCCTTGCAAACAATCCCTAATTAAACATGGGGTGCCTCTGTATGCTCTCCTCCAAAGGTAGCAATCTGTGGGAGGGGTACTCCATATAGGAATCAGGTTATCTGGTCAAAGCACACACATAAAAAGTCACTCACAAGATTAAAGTTATGAAGGAGATGGTGTAATGGAGGTTCTACATGTGAAGACTCCATGTGATGCAAGAGAGGCAGAGGTGAAAGGGGCCTCAGTTAAGAACTTGTACAGAATTTTAATGCCCTAGTACTAGAGGGATTCACTGAAGATTTTAAAAATGTTTCCTATAGACCAAAAATGAAATAGAGCACATTAAAAATTGCAAAATGGATGTTGACTACATTAAATTAAAGTTTCTGCATTAATAAAACCAATGCATCCAAGATTAAAAGGAAAACAGAAAGCTGGGAATTTTCATAGCTAGTATTTCTGATAAAACTCTAATTTCTAAAATATATAAAGCACTGAATCAAATTTTTAAGATTACAAGTCATTCCCAATTAATAAATGATCAAAGGATATGAATAGGCAGTGTGCAGATCAAGAAATTAAAGCTATATATAAAATCATATGAAAAAATGCTCCAATTCATTGTTGATTATATAAATACAAATAAATGCAAATTTATACCACTATGAGTTACCACCTCACACTATGAGTTACCACCTCAAACCTATCAGATTGACTAAGACTACAAAAATGGAAATTGATCAATATTGGAGAGAATGATGGGGTGCAGTGGATAAAGCACCGGCCCTAGAGTCAGGAGTACCTGGGTTCAAATCCGGTCTCAGACACTTAATAATTACCTAGCTGTGTGGCCTTGGGCAAGCCACTTAACCCCATTTGCCTTGCAAAAACCTAAAAAAAAAATATTGGAGAGGATGTGGGATAAAAGGGACATTAATGCACTATTGGTGGAGTTGTGAATTGATCCAGCCATTCTGGAGAGTAATTAGAATTCTGCCCAAAGAGTAATAAACTGATCATACCCTGATGATACCAATACTGGACCTATATCCAAAAGAAACTGGGGGCATCTAGGTGGCACAGTGGATATAACACTGGCCCTGGAGTCAAGAGAACCTGAGTTCAAATACATCCTCAGACATTTAATAATTACCTAGCTGTGTGACCTTGGGCAAGTCACTTAATTCCATTACCTTGCAAAAAAAAAGTAAAATAAACTATGAAAAATGAGAAAAGTCTCACATGTTCAAAAAATATTCATAGCAGCTCTTTTTGTAGTGGCAAAGAATTGGAAATTGAGAAGATACTCATCAAATGGGGAATGGTTGAACAAGTTATGGTATATAAATGTTACAGAGTACTATTATTCTGTAAGAAACCATGAGTGGTTGGACTTTAGAGAAGCATGGAAAAAAATTGCATGAACAAAAACTGAGGGAAGGGAGCAGAACCCAGAGAACATTGCACACAATAACAACAACCTAGTGAGATGATCAGCTATAATGGATACAGCTCCTCTCAGCAGCTGACAGAACTAGGACAACCCTGAGAGACTTGCTATCCACATTCAGAGGGAATAAAAATCACATCTGAAGGCATACAATGTTTACTTTTTTTAAAACTTCCCTAAAGTTTTTCCTTCCTATCTCATTGTTTTCTTTCTTTTTCCTTAGTTCAGATTCCTTTTACATAAAATGATTAATATGTAAATATGGTAAGCACAAATGTACATGTACAACTTTTACCAGATTGTTTGCCCTCATGGAAGGAAGGGAAAGTGGTAGAAAATTTGAAAATGGATGAATATTGAAAAACAAAATAAAATTTCAATTAAAAAATAAAAATAATCAAAGAAAATGTTTCCTCTCAGGCTTAGAAAAGTAAGGTTTTCCATTATAACATTTTCAGACAAGACCAGTTGTTTTACTATAACTTATGCACAGTACTGAAGTGCCGCTGCATATTACTATTGTAAATTATGATTGGAACTAAAACAGTACCATGGCTAAGTTATAATTGGAATGCCACTGTGTTCTAATGGGAGTTGAATCTTAAAACATGGACTATTAATTTCAGAGATATCCACTAAAAACAACGATAAAAATAATGAATGGATTATATTTGGTATGGACAACATAAAGGGAATGTTAGGTAGTAGAGGCAGAGTCCTCAAAAATGAGGTCAGAACAATGACTGTACAATGCATCCCCCAAAGAGATAATGATTTAAAAAGTTACCTAGAAAATAAGTATTACATTACCCTCTAATAAGAATGAGAACCTGGGGGGGGGTGGGGCGGGAAGGGGAGTCAGGAGGAGAGCACAACAGTTTAAAATGTTATGAAATTCCACAATGCTAAAGTTCACACCTACTGGAGGAGAAGAAAGTCAAAATCTGCATCACTGGCAATTGCTTGAACCAAAGAGTAAACTATGAAGCCCATCAGCACAAATAACAAGTATTTACTAAGCAAAACTAAAAGTTTTCTGGGAAAATATTCATGCCCTTCTGAAGAGGATCTTCAGAATACCGACTATGACGTGAGGTACACTAACATCAATATAATGAAATGAAGAATACTAATGGGAAGTTCAAGAAATCCACATTTGGTGTATTCTGAATGCTAAAAACAAAATCTATAGAGGTCACAGTATTGAAATGCTTGAAGAAGTTGGCTAAGGGGAACCGAGTACACCTTAACCCTTGGTTTATTTCCATAAAAATCATAACACCTTCAAAATGCAACCCATCATTTATGGAGATTAGGGGAGGGAGAGCCAAGGGGAAGGAAATAACTACTAGGATGATTATTTCAAGGATTTTATGTATCCTGAGACTGCTATAGTAGCTGTGAAGTCCTGATAAGAACACTGAAACACTAGTCAACTAGGTTCTGACAATACCATGGACACTGCTAATGTGCTAGTAAATGTGATAAAACAATCCTATGGATCTAAGAAATAAATGAAGCATCAATGCATTGGATGCCCTACAATTCCAAACTTTTGTAAGAATCACTTTCTTTCTCTCTCTGGACCCCAGGATCGGATTGAACTCGATGACCTCTAAAGTCCTTTTCAATTCAAAATCAACATAGCATTTCTATCCTAAATGAGAAAAAGAGGGAATTCATAAAAAACTTGTCAAGACTCGTAAGGACCGATGCAGGTTAAAATTAGGAGAAAAAAATGTACAATGAAACAACAATGTAAATAAAAACTAATTTTTTTTGGAAGGGAAAAAAATGAAGTAGAGAAGAAGGATTTGTAAAAAAGTAGCACCAAAACAAAAAGGGAAAGTATTAATGAAGAAACCTTCTAAAATGCATACTTCAGAGGTGATATTCAATCAGGTTAGCTTTAAAATTAATGAACTTCTTTAAAAAAAAACAAAATGTAAATAAAGATACATGGTTTCAAATATAATTCCCTTTTTCTGTACTTCTTTATATAAAGAAATCTTCATGTTTCTTGGTTTGTCAAGTTTAGAAAAATTCCTTTATACTCAAAAGAGTGAAAAAGTTGAAGTCTCCTGGTTATTTAATGAAACCTACAGAAATTATAGCTAATAATTAGACAACAAAAACAGTTCCACTATCTCAAATGATTTATGAAAAAGGAGGTAGAAATACTCGGAATGGAATTCCAAAAACCCCTTATTTTTTTCAGTTTGATAACATGAATCTTTCTAGCAGGATATTTATACTAAAACAGAATCATTCAAAAAAACTTAATACATATTATGACCATCATGAAAAAACGTATTCTCTGAGAATACATGATAAAGTATAAAAATATTCAAGATACACACAGTAGTATATATGATAGCCATTGCAAGAGTAAAAACCACAGGAAAATACCAAAAACATAGACAGAAGGACAAGCACCAAATCATACCATGTCAGAAAAAATTGAAAGAGCTACTGAAAATATATTAAAAATAAAAAAGAAAGATATTGGATAGCCTTATAGTACCACATAAATCAAAGAGAGCAAAGAAAGGGAAAAGGGAAGATGGCAAGACTAAAGGAAAGAACTCCTGTGAGTTCTCCCCTAATCCATTCCAAATACCTTTAAATAATGACTCTAACAAAATTCTACAGTGGCAGAATCCACAAAAAGACTGATTAAAACAATTTTCTAGCCCAAGACAACTTTGAAGATTCATGCAAAGGTTCTGTTACACAAGGGTTAGAAAGGGCCCACAGTTTTCTGGGTCTGCCAATTCCAGGCATTCAGGAAGAGACCACGGTACACCTGGATCCCTTGGGGGCACATGTGTCTGTGGCAGCAGTGGTGGTTTCCAGACCTCTCAGCCCAGGGATTGCAAGGACAACCTGGAAGGTAGGTAGGAAAATTCTGCACACCAGAGTGAGAGTGGAGCCCAGTCCAGTGCATGCCCCAGTACAGTCCCATCCCCAGGGGGCCAGGAGCAAGCCTTTGAAGTCACCTAAAAGATGTTTCTGGAGCACTCAGCCCACAGACAGTAAGGGGGTCAGGAATTCTGCAGAGATCTCTTTGCTGTTTTTGAGGCAGGACTTTGTTGCTTGCCTATACTCAGATCCAGGTCTTAGTCTGGAGTCCTAGTCTCTGGAAAAGGAGCAGAAGCACAATACAGCTTACAGCCTGCAGCTGAGTAGGGACACTCCTCACAGCTCCAGAGCAGGGGAGTATGTCTGTGGCATCCACAGACCATAGCATAGGCCAAGGCCAGGAGAGCAGTTAGAGCCTCGGAGGAATTGAGAACTTGGAAGTTACTGGAGGGTGTCCATGAAAATAACTGCAAAAACTCACAAAGCTTGGGTCTGTGCAACCTCTACCCTGGAAGCAGAACTCCACCTTAACAAAGAGTTAAAAATCAAGTCATAGGCTGGGGAAATGAGCAAACAATAGAAGAAAAAAATCTGACCATAGACAATTACTCTGGTCCTATGGAGGGTCAAAATACACACTCAGAACATAGCCAAGTCAAAGCTTCTGAATCCAAGAAAAACATGAATTGATCTTAGGCTATGGAAGAATTCAAAAATTTTTTTGAAAATCAAGTTAAGGGAAGTAGAGGAAAAACTAGGAAGAAAAATGAGAGCGATATGGGTAAATCATGAAAACCAAGTCAGCAGCTTAGTGAAGGAGATCCAAAAAAATACTGAAGAAAATAACATCTTAAAAACCAGTTTGGGTCAAATGGAAAAAAAGCAGCCCAAAAGGCCAATGAGGAGAAGAATGCCTTAAAAAGCAGAACTGGTCAGATGGAAAAGGACATGCAAAAGTTCTCTGAAGAAAATAATTCCTTCGAATGTCAAATGGAGCTAAGGGAAGCTGATGACTTCGTGAGAAATCAAGAATAAAGCAAAAGGAAAATAATGAAAAACTGGAAGAAAATGTGGCCTAGAAGAGATAATTTAAAAATTATTGGGTTACCTAAAAGTTATGCCCCAAAAAAGATCCTGGACTTATTTTTCAAGAAATTCTCTAGGAAAACTGTCCTGATATCCTAGAAGTAGAAGGTAAAACAGAAATTGAAAGAATCTATTGACCACCTCCTGAAAGAGATCCCAAAATAAAAACTCCCAGGAATATTATAGTCAAATTCCAGAACTCCCAAGTCAAGGAAAAAAATATTACAAGCAGCCAGAAAGAAACAATTCAAAAATTGTGGAACCACAATCAGAATAGCACAAGATTTAGCAGTTTCTTCAATAAGGATTGGTAGGGCACAGAATATGATATTTTGTAAAGCAAAAAAATTACAACCTAGAATCAACTACCCAACAAAATTGAACTTCTGCTTTTAGGGGAAAGGGTGGACATTCAAAGAAATAGGGGACTGTCAAAGTTTCCTGATGAAACAACCAGACCCAAACAGAAACTTTAATATTCAAGTACAGGACTCAAAAAGCATAGAGAGGATGGAGGAAGAAGTTGAATATGAAGGTGTAAGATATTAAAAAGATGGAGAAAATGGGGGAGAACAGAATGTACTGGAAGAAAGGCAAAGGAGAGGTAGAACTGGGTGTTATTTCATGTAAAAGAAGCAAGAAAAGCTTTTGCAGTAGAGTGGAAGAGGGAGGTGGTGAGGGGGGAGTGAGGTGAGTCTAACTCTCATCAGAAGTGGTTCAAAGAGGGGATAATATACACACTAATTTGGGCACAGAAATCTATCTTACCCTAGAGAAAAACAGGAGAGAAAAGGAATGGGAGAAAAGGACATGGGGAGGGGAGGAGGGTATAGATGATAGAAGAGTGGGAAGACTGTGGGAGAGAGTAGTCAGATACAACACACTTTTGTGAAGGGACATGGTGAAAGGAGAAAATAGAATAAATGGAGGTGGGAGGGAACAGGATTAAGGGAAATAACAACTAGCAATAGCAACTGTAGGAAAAAATATTGAAGCAATTTCTCTGATGCAATTATGATAAAAAAAAAATGTTATCCATCCCAAAGACAGAGCTGGTGGTGGCTGAATACAGACAGAAGCATACTTTTTTCTCACTTTATTTTTCTTGAGGTTCTCTTTTTGTGTGGGGGGGGTATTACATTTACTTTTATAACATGACTACTGTAGCAATGTTTTTCATGGCTACACATTTTTTTTACCTACACCAAGTAACTTACTTTTTTAATTGGGGGAAGTGAGGTGGGAGGAAGGAAGAGAATTTGGAACTCAAGGTTTTGGAAGTAAATATTGAAACTTGCTTTTTTTTTTGCATTTAGCTGGGGGGGGGGGTTAAAATAAAATTAAATAATTAAAAAAAGAAAGAGGGAAAAGAACCAGATAAACCAAAATATTTATAGCAAATCTCTCTGAAGCTCTAAAGAACTAGAAACTAAAGAAACATCTACCAACCGGGGTATAGTTAAAATAGTATGATAAATATAATATAATATTGTGCTATAAGAAAAGATGAAGGAGATTGTTTCAGAGAAATCTGGTATAAACTGAAGCAAAGTCAAGAAGCAGACCCAAAAAACGACTTATAACAACAGGCAAAAAGAAACAACTCTGAAAGACTTACAAACTCTGATCAAAGCAATAATCAATCCTTATTCCAAAGGATGAATGAATGATGAAAAAAATGCTATCCATGAAGAAGTGATTAAGTGAAAATGCAAGAATAAGATACACATCTTTGGATATAACTAATGTGAGAATTTTTTTTTGCTTAACTGTATATTTGTTGCAAAAGTAGGAGAAGGAACAGAATAAAAAGGGAGAGAGCACAACATAAAATTTTTTACTTAATTCAAAATTTTCTAAATGTATATCTGATACATAGAGGAAAAAATTGTGAATATCACATTGCCCAATTAAAGGCAATTAAAAATAAGCATGCAGAAAGGAATTTAGAAATCAAAAGCATGTCAGAAATTATTGATTGCTGTAATCAGCAATCGAAAGTAAAAGTTAAAAGGTTAACAATATATTGGGGCAGCTAGGTGGCACAGTGGATAAAGCACTGGCTCTGGAGTCAGGAGGACCTGAGTTTAAATCCAGCCTCAGATGCTTAATAATTGCCTAGCTGTGTGACCCTGGGCAAGTCATTTAACCCCACTACCTTGCAAAAAAAAAACCCACCAATATACCAGGGATTAAAGTAATACACAGAACAAGGATACTTGTTGTCAATCAAAAACTAATACAGAAGTTTGGGAAATAAAGAAATCTGAGAAAATCAAAAAATCAATCAACAAGCACTTATTTAAGCATACTATGTGCCAGACACGGTGCCATTTATACTAGAGATAAGACTGTAACAAAGTCTGTTCATAAGGTGTTTATATTTCAATCGGTGAGACATGTACATATGGAAATAAAAACAATACAAATATAATGTTAATAAATAAAAATAAATACAACATAGTTAAAGAGAATTTTAGAAAGAAGGGCATTTTTAGCTGGAGTGACCAGAAAAAGTTTCATGCAATTTTTTTTTTTTTAGTTTTTGCAAGGCAAATGGGGTGAAGTGGCTTGCCCAAGGCCACATTAGCTAGGTAAATTATTAAGCGTCTGAGGTCAGATTTGAACTCAGGTACTCCTGACTCCAGGGCCAGTGCTCTATCCATTGCGCCACCTAGCTGCCCCTAAAAAAAAGTAATTTTTAAGCTTAATCTTAAAGGAAGAGGGACTCTGAGGCAAAAGTTAGGAGGAATATATCCCAGATATGTAGGATAGTTGGTGCAAAAGCACCCTGATAAGAGAAAGTGTGAAATTTAAAAAGTAGATAGAAAAGAAAAATTTGGTTAGAACAGAGTGCAGAAAATTAAATAGTGTCCAACTGGAAAGATACATTGTAGTCAGGTAGTTTTTGACTTTAAAAGTTAAACAGAGGAGTTTATATTTTATCCTAGAGAAGAGAGGAAACCAATGTAATTGAGCAAGGATTCAGATGACCAGAAATGCATTTAAGAAAAATTACTTTGACACCCATGTCAACTAGGTAATTATGATTAGATTAAATGAGATAGGGCTGAAACTCAGAGAAAAACTGGGGCAAGATACATAGATCTTCCAATCATCAGCATAAAGATGATACCTAAACTAATAGAAGGTGACAGTTACCAAGAGAATTGTTGAAGGAGAAGAGTAAGTGACCAAGAACAGAATCTTGGGGAATACACAATTATGGGAAGTGATAGATAATACAACAAAGACTGAGAAAAATATGGTCAGATATGTGTGTGTGTGTGTGTGTGTGTGTGTGTGTGTATGTGTGTGTAAAAAACTAGGAAAAGGACGGCATCACAAAAACCCAAAATCTATGATGTCAAATGCAGCAGACAGTTCATAAAGTATGACAATTAAGAAAAGACCATCAGATTTTTCAATTAAGAGATCACTGGTAAAATTGAAGAGAACGCTTTCAACTGGATGAAGTCAGAAGCTAGAATGTAAAGAACTGAAGAGATGGCAAAAGGTGAAGAAGTAGAGATAGCAAGGTAAAGACAATTTTTTTCAAGGAATTTGAAAATGGAAGGAAAGATTTAAGATAGCAAGATTTAGTGAAAAGGTTTTTAAGGATGGGGAAACAACTGTTTGAATGTGGGACAGAGAGATCCATTCAATAGAGAAGCTAAAAATTAGAAAATGAGAATGATTAAAAATGTAATCTGCTAATAATTGGTGAAATACAAATTAAAACAATTCTGAGTTACTACTTCACACTTATTAGATTGACTAATAAGACAAAAAAGGAAAATGAAAAATGGAAGGGAAGTGGGAAAATGAGATGTTAATATACTGGCAATGGAGTTGTGAACTAGTCCAACCATTCTGTAGAGAAATTGGATACTGTATCCAAAGAGTTATAAAATCCTTCATATCCTTTGACCTAGGAATACCATTATTATATCTGTACCACAAAAGAGATTTAAAAAAACTAAAAAGAAAAGGACATATAAGTATAAAAATAGGGCTTTTCTGGTGATAAAGAATTGGAAATTGCAAGGCAATGGGGTTAAGTGACTTGCCCAAGGCCACACAGCTAAGTAATTATTAAGTGTCTGAGGCCAGATTTGATCTCAGGTACTCCTGACTCCAGGGCCAGTACTGTATCCACTAGCAGTCCCCTAAAGAATTGGAAATTGAAGGGATGCCCATCAATTGGAGAATGGCTGAACAAATTGTGATGTGATTGTGATGGATATTATTCTGCTAAAAAAAAAAAACGAGAAAACCTTGGAAAGACTTACATGAGTGATGCCAAGTGAAAAGTACTGTGTACAAAGTAAGAACAACACTGCAAGATGATCAGCAGTGAATCACTTAATTATCCTCAGCAATACAATGATCTAAGACAACTTATGATGAAAAATGCTATCTACACCCAGAGAAAGAATTGATGGTATCTGAATACAAATTGAAGCAAATTTTTTTTAACTTTATTTTTCTTGAGGTGTTTCTTTTTGAGGGGAGGTCTATGTTTTCTTTCACAACATGATTATTATGGAAATGTTTTACATGACCACATATGTGTAAACTATATCAAATTGCTTTTCCTCTCAATGAGAGGATGGGGGGGAGGAACAGAGAGAATTTCAAAGTTTTGAAAAGTTTTTACATATAACTAGAAGAAAATAAAATACTAAATAAAAAGGCATGGAAAAGAAAAGAAGAATGCAATTTGCTAGAGAAATCAGGAAGGGATGAAATCTAGTACACAAGAAGAAGGTCTTGGCAAGAAGATAAGGAAAGGGGAAAAGGTAGGAGATTATGTCAAAGAGGTTTGATATGAAGAGAATGAGATTGTGTAAAAAATTTCTAGTCTATATGGTTACAAAACATCTAATACAAAAATGCTAACTGAACCAAACAAGAAACATAAAGCCAGTGCACTATTAATATGATGAACAATTTATTAAACATAACATACTATGTTACCTATGCTAAGGATTGAGAATAAAAATACAAACAGAAAGAAAGACAGCCCCAGTCCTCAAGGAACATATATTCTAAAGGAAGTGCTCCAAAGGTTAGGGAGAAGTCCAGATGGTCAGAACAAAGCCAAGAACAGAATGAAGGCATGAGCATGGCTTCCCTGGGCACATCCTCCACGTGGAGAGACCCTAGGAGGAGTCAGAGAGGAGAAGGCCACAGAATCAGCATGGAAAGGCTATAGGGGCAATGGTGTCTTCAAGAGTGAGCTTCCTAGGGCACTGAGAAGTTCAGAGGGTCAGAAGAGGAGTGCTCATTGAACAAGTTCTGAACATCTACTATGAACCAGGAACTACAGAGAGTCCTGAGAACACAAAGACACACAGCCCCTCACCTTCAAGGAGCCCATGTTGGGAACAACCGTGATGCACAAAATTTACAGTGTATATAGAAAGTAACCTCAGAGAGAACTATCAGTGAGCTGGAACCAGAAGAGAAGTCTTAAAAAAGATGGGATTTGATCTTAGTCTTAAGTCCAGAGGTAAGGAAACAGCATTCCAAGCAAAGGAGACAGCCAAAGAAAAGTCAATACTCAAGTTAGATGAAGTGACAGGTAATGAAACAGTAAAGAAGACCAAGACTATAAACTATGAGGAAGAAACTAAGCTATCTAAATGCTAAACTGAGAATTTTATGTCTGATCCTGGAGGAAACAGGGAACTACTAAAGGTTTAATGGGAGAAGTGGGAGTGACCTGTAATTTAGGAAGATCACCTTGGTAGCTAAGGAGAAGATGAACCTGGAGTGAGCAGAGATTTGAGGCAGAGAAACCAACCAGAAGTCTACAGCAACAGTCCAGATGTGGGCTAATGAGAATGTGTACCAAGGTGGTGTCTGTGTGATTGAAGAAAAAGTAAAAACCAAATAAAATCCGTAATTATTGACTCAGGAATTTCTAGCAAAACATTTTTCCAGCTTATCAAATACAAGGCTGATCCTACTTTTTTTTTTAAGATTTTTGCAAGGCAGTGTGGGTTAAGTGGCTTGCCCAAGGCCACACAGCTAGGTAATTATTAAGTGTCTAAGGCTGGATTTGAACTCAGGTACTCCTGACTCCAAGGCCAGTGCTCTATCCACTGCGCCACCTAGCCGCCCCCAATCCTACTTTTTCTTAACAATGATCCTATAATACAGGTCAATTAAATGTTTCTAAGTTCTCTATAGTTTTTCACTAAAAAAAAAAATGCCAAAAAGTACCATAAGTATAAAGAGCAACTTACTGGTGCAGTGGATAGAGTGCTGGTCTTGGAATCAGGAGGAGAGGAGCTTGAATCTGGCCTCAGACACTGGACACTTACTAGCTGTGTGACCTTAGGCAAGTCACTTAACCCTGATTGCCTTTCATCCAGGGCCATCTCCAAGTCATCCTGATTCATATCTGGCCATTGGATCCAGATGGCTCTGGAAGAGAAAGTGAAGCTGGTGACAAAGCACAACACACCCTCACTTAAATCCAATTCATGTGCTTGTCATGGCATCACCCTGATGTTGTGGTCTTCTTCAAAAATGAAGGACAAAAACATTACTATATATATCCAATAAATACTGGACAAGAAATATTCAGACTTTGTTGATCATTTAAAAAACCTTTGATTTAGCTCTGCACTCATGACTTGGCCATATACTACAAAAATATAAACAGAATCAAGTACAGTGAGGAAGTTAATGGAGCTTTTTTGCCCTTACTTCAGAAATTGTTCTCTTTTTAAAACACACCACCAAGACAGTAATATCAAGAATAAATTAGGGGTGGCTAGGTGGCACAGTAGATAGAGCACTAGCCCTGGAGTCAGGAGTACCTGAGTTTAAATCCAGCCTCAGACAATTAATAATTACCTAGCTGTGTGGCCTTGGGTAAGCCTTAACCCCATCGCCTTGCAAACCCCCCCCCCAAAAAAAAGAATAAATCATATGAAACATGGCATTTTTCAGGACAATAAGTCTATTATGGTTGTGCTTTTTTTTAAAAAATCCATCATCATCTCTTCTAAAAAGAATTACATATGGCTTCCAAATTAAAGAGTAAATCAAATTAAAATATCTTATCACTCGATATACATGAATGACATCAAGCCATATGGCGCCACCAAAAACCACATTAAATAGTTTCTTCAACATATGTAATCATGATATCATTTGGACTCAATAAGTCAAAATATTTATTAAAAAACCTTCTTTGGGGGCAGCTAGGTGGCTCAGTGAATAGAGCAACAGCCCTGGAGTCTGGAGGACCTGAATTCAAATCTGGCCTCAGTAACTTAATAATTGCCTAGCTGTGTGACCTTAGGCAAGTCACTTAACCCCTTTGCCCTGTCAAAACAAAAACAAACCTTTGCGCCAGGCACTATGCTAAGTAATGGAAGTAAAGGAAGGTTAAAAAAAGTCATTGTTCTTCAAGGAGTTCAAAAATGAGAGAGACAACTATGTATTAAAAAAGTATATAAAAATTAAACTGGTGTAAATTTTTAATATATGCCAAAAAAAAAAACAAGACTGAAGGCTTTGACCCTAAATCTGGAGGTCACACTGCAACAATAGATAAAGGCAATACCTATAAATACCTTGGTCTCCTCCAGGTAAGACACATCACAAGCATAAAAATATCAAAGAAAAGGCTGTGTAACTGAATACACTAGAGACTTACTGGCATGCTGAAATCAAAACAGAATGCAAAGAATATGTTTAAAGCAATTAACAGCTATGTTTCAAGAATGAAAAATAAACCATAACATAATTGCAAAGTATTCTAACAAAAATCAATACAATATAAGCAAAACAAATGGCCAGCCCAAGGCAGCCAAAGAAAAATTAACAATTTACAAAAAAAAAGGAAGAAGATTAATAAACATTCTTGAAACATATTATCAACGGGTCAAAAATCTACAGAAACACTTTTGGTAAAAGTAAAAGTGGTATACCTCTTGATAGAATCTATGAAATAAGAACTAAGAGTGGAGTCAAAAGACCTCCCATAGACAAAAGTCATATAAATTTGGACAATATTTCAACAAAGAAGTACCAAATGGCTGGGTTTTGCAGATTGTGTGCATGTGTGTATGGAAATAGAGAATGTTACAGAAAAGGCCAGTTGTAATTTAAGTCTAATATTTTAGGAGAGGTTATTCAATCATTTCAATATGGGAGGTTTCTTTTGTCATAGCTTAGAAAGGATACTTGATAGGGGTATAGCACAACCACCTCCAAAGGAAACCTATCATGTATTCAGTAGTCATCAGGGAAAGGTGTGGTACCTCAGGGAGTTTTTCCATCAAGAAACTAGAAATTACATACAGTTATCTATAAGAGGTTCAGACTTCATAATCAGCATGTATCATGCCAGGAAATAGTAGATAGCACACAAAACATTACTACAAGCTGTAAAATTTAGCACCTTCTGACTACCTAGCAAGACCTAACTTAGTAGCTAGAATTATAAATTAAGTTTACTATCTTCATAGATTTACAGCCTGCATATTCCCATACTACAATGGGCAGATCTCAAAATGAAAAACTCAATACTGGAATACTGGATCACTATCACATACCAAAATGTTACACATAACCAAATGGAAGTTGATGCATAAAACACTTATAAAAAAACAAAATTTCTAGTACATATAACTATCCCATATAAACATGAATTCCAAACTATGCAAGATAAAAAAACTTTTAGAAACTTAGCAGAGGAAATCAAAATCACATGAGAACATATCGTCCCTGAGGTCCTTTCTAAGCTACTGGAGTTGTACTAAAGATGGTTTGAGTGAGTCTTCAGGGGATAATAATTCAACTACAAAAAGCAGATTTTTTAAAATCCAACACTTCATCCAAAAGCCTCAAAACTATTAAGTATAAAATAATAACAAAAAGTCATAGGTCAGGGCGGCTAGGTGGTGCAGTGGATAGAGCACCAGCCCTGGAGTCAGGAGTACCTGAGTTCAAATGTGACCTCAGACACAATAATTACCTAGCTGTGTGGCCTTGGGCAAGCCACTTAAGCCCCATTGCTTTGTATTAAAAAAAAAGTCATAGGTCAAAATGGTAGAGTAGCATGAAAAAGTATAGCAAGCTTCTTTCTACTAAATTTCTTCAAACATTGGGGTGGCTAGATGGCGTAGTGGATAAAGCACCAGCCTTGGAGTCAGGAGTACCTGGGTTCAAATCTGGTCTCAGACACTTAATAATTACCTAGCTGTGTGGCCTTAGGCAAGCCACTTAATCCCATTTGCCTTGCAAAAAAAAAACCTAAAAAAAATTTCTTCAAACAAGTAGAAAGTACATCAAAGTCCTAATAAGTAAATCCAAGAAAATAACACAAGGAGTCATTTTTTTTCAACCCATGTTGATATAAGGAGTTAGAGGGGCCTAAGGACAATGGGAAGAACAGGGTATGGCCAAGAGTGCATCCAATAGAGGATTCCAGTGCAGAGGGATTGAAAGAAGCTCAGGACCCTTCACCAGGGCCAAGATGTTATTCCAAAAACCTTGCCAGGTCTCTGCAACCTCAAGCAAGGTTCAGGAAGAGATGACAAATAGTAAGTTTGTCACCCACTATCCAGTTCTAGATCATAGATCCAAGGCCACCTGAGGAAGGAACCTGAACTCAAAAGTAACCTTCCAGGGTAAGGAGCAGTCTCAAACCCTAGGTTATGTACTGAGCAAGGAACAGTTTCAGAAGCAAACAGGAGCCAGGTGCTGCTGACCCCAGGAACTGACCAGTTAGAGATACAACGTCTAGCCAAGACTGAAACAATAAACAGACTAGGGATCCTAGACCAAAGGAAAACCTGAAAGAACTGACTAAAAAAGGCCAGCTCCAATTGCAGTCTACTGAAACTCCAAAAGGGGTACAAGGCCACAAACTCACATTAGTATTAAGATTCACCCTAAATAAGACCACTTTGGGGAAACTGAAGGCTGATAGGTCCATAACCCGAGGTGTCCTTAAGAACTAGGAAAAATAACATAATACCTAAAAAAGCATCAATACTACCAGCCAAGACAATGTCTCCAAAAGTGTTGGGTCTGACTCTAAAACCCAATACAAAGTCCTAAGGTAGTCTGTAAGAGTGGTAAAACAGAAAAGGAATTCCACCATAAAAAAACTATTATAGTGACAGGGACACTCAAGCAAAGGGAAATAACTCCAAAATATCTATAAGCAAAACCTCCAGAAATAAAATCACAGGAGAGCTACTTATGCCAGCATTATTTCCATCTGATTCCCATGGGAAAAGATGAGAATGAATTAATAACTAACATTTATACAATACCTTAAAGTTGCAAACATTTTACATCTATGATCTTATTTGGATAGTCAAAATAACACTGGGGAGGGGAATACTATTATTATTCCCATTTTACAGATTAAGGACAGACTAAGAAAGATTAAATAACTTTCCCAGGGTTATTTTTGCATCTAGAAGAAAAACTTAAAAGTCAAGTATTTTCAAAGCCTTTTCTTTGACCCCCACCACCAAACACTGTATAAAAGGATAATATGTCTTCTCCAAGTCCAGTTCCTAGTATTTTCTGGAAATTACAAGCTGGGGGGGGGGGGGGGGGGGGGGCGGCACGTGGATCATGAAGACTGAAAGGAAGACATAAAAAAACAAAAGCAACAATTCAAAATTCAACACTCTATGAAAATGTAGGGTTCCAACAGGTGGAATCTATATGGCTTAAAGTAATAAAGGGTTAAAGTTTTTAAAAACAACACTACACAGAGAAAGCTCTTGCTAAATGATGTACACACACACACACACACACACACACACACACACACACACACACACACACACGCTTCTGCCAGATGACTCCAAAGAAAAAAGTGAGGGTGGTGAAACAAACATATAAAACTTCCACCTTCTATTTAGTACTTTAATACCTAGGGTTCTGGTCCCTGGGAACCCATAGCCATGATTTCCTTCTAAAACACTGCAGCACTTAACTCTGCTTGAGATACATTGAAAAAACCAGTGGCTCCCCAGTGGAGGAACTTTGACCACTGACACTTCTTAGTGATGACTTTCAAACAAGTCACTTATCTTTTCTGGGCCTCAATTTCTTGGAGTTGGCCTCAATGACTTCCAACATCTCTTCCAGTTCTAGATCTATGATTCTGTTAACTTATCCAATAGTCCCTTCTTCACATTCTCCCCATTTTTCCACATGATTATGGCAGGAGAAGGAAGACAGGCAGAAAGACATAACAAGAATTTAAGCTACAGTTACCCCTAGTAAATGCATGGAAACTTTTCTAAAATTCTAAAATGATCAAAGAAGTCAGCAACTAAAGAAAAATGTTTATACCAGGCTTACTTCATTAGCTGAAAAGAAATCAAAAGACAAAGAAAAATCCTGTTTGGCAAAAGATTCCGAGAAAATTAATTATTAATTAAAAACAATTCTGTAGGTTCAATAGGAGAAAATATTTACAATAAATGTGCTGTTTTCCAATTGCTTACAATTTAAAATTCTTAAAAACCATATTCAGTATATGACTTTTAAAAAGCAAGGAGCAAAATGTCTTGCAAAGATTTCCATTCAAAGTGATCACAGTATTAACCTTTTCCTAAACATTACAGGTAAAGTATCCCCAAGTACTTGATGTCTCATTTGATCTTCACAGCAATTCTTTGAGGGAAATGATATAAATATTATTATGAACACAGTATAGATGAGGAGACTGAGGTTCAGAAAAAATTGAGTGATTTATTGAGGGATTTGTTCATGGTCTAATAATCTGAATAATATTAGAGTCTGGAAATAAATTGACATCTTCTGATTTCAATGTCAGGATTTTTTTTTCCACTAAGTCAAATAAGGTTTTCACCTTTAATAGGAAAGAATAATGGCAACTAGCTCCTCATTTTCTGTATTTGTTTTCCAAATTAACTGAGGAAACATTTCTACCTAGGATATATGTTAATCCTTAGCAAATATGCTTCCCAAAAGCATGATGATTTTAAATGATGGATTTTAATGATACTTTTAGTATAGACCACTTATTCTTTTGCATTCATCTTTTCTTCTCTTCTCTATTCCCAGTACTTTTTCCAACCCAAATCTATCTTATAAACACATCTTATTTTTTTAGAGTAAAGTTTACTTGTAAAAGTGTCTGGCCCTCTAATCAATTCTATTCCAAGGATCTTAGAAACAAACGAAAACATTTTCAAATAATCTAGAATGGCTTCACGTATTATTTAGGGGGTCATGAAAAATTTAAAGAACAGTTTGTTTTGGCAGTACAGAAGATCTTCAAAAAAGTTATTGATTTAGTGTTTTACATAGTTTTCATATTAAATCCTGGGTTCCAAGCAATTTTCAAGAATTTAATAAGCATTTTTTTATAGAAATAACAAAAATCAGAGACCTTCCTGCTCTGATCAGGAACCTGTGTAACATAGAAATAAAATCTTAAATAATTGCATCATTTGCACTAAACTGGCCCTGAAATACAAAATCAAGCCACTTTACATTTGATTACATACCTTAAGCTACTTACCAAGCTAAGAAAGCATTTGTTTATTCTCGACTATCTGTCCAGTGATAATGATAACTCATCCTTATTTCCCACATTTCCACCAAGACAGAGGGATTTTTTTTAGGTTTTTGCAAGGCAAATGGGTTAAGTGGCTTGCCCAAGGCCACACAGCTAGGTAATTATTAAGTGTCTGAGACCGGATTTGAACCCAGGTACTCCTGACTCCCGGGCCGGTGCTTTATCCACTGCACCACCTAGCCACCCCGACATGGGGAATTTTAATATAATTTTATCTTAATAAGTATATTAAGGGTCTCAGTATAAAATAAACCAACCCTGGATAGTAAAACTCAATATTTTTCAATTTTTCCAACACCACTTACTTCAAACACTTCCTTCATTTTGGAAAAATGTTATATGTAATACATTTTATCATATTTTGTTGTTTCTGTATTTAACTCTTTTCAGTAACAATAAAAATTCTGTTACCTTAGAAATTTATATTTATATTAATTTTAAAAAATCAATTATCAGATAAACTGTGGATATAAATAAAATGAATTAAGTCCAGAAAATAGAATGTGATCAAAAAACTTAACAACCACTATTTTAATGGTAACAATACCTTGTCATAAAAATCTTACATACCACTTTCCAAGACATTTGCAAACTCTACCTCTAGTTAAGTAGCCTGGGACACACACTATATGTAACACTGACAGTTTTAAGAACTGAAACATAAGAAACACAAAGAGCCACTCAAGCTTCTTGACATTTAATGCCAATGTATGATAATACTAATAAAAAAGACAACCCCCTAAGTATTTTTGGTCAAAAATGGAAAACAAAGATTAATCATTTTAATCTACAACACTTTTTCTCTAGCTAGCAATAATATTATTCATAGTAAGACAAAAGATTCAAAACATACTATTCTAATGTACTAGATTATTATACAAAAAGTGAGGAAAATGTAAAGGACCTTAACTATGGGGGGGGGGAACTAACTCTAAAATGAAACTTACAGAAAAATTGACTATAAAATTCACACTTCAAGGGCGTCTAGGTGGCCTAGTGGATAAAGCACCGGCCCGGGAGTCAGGAGTACCTGGGTTCAAATCCGGTCTCAGACACTTAATAATTACCTAGCTGTGTGGCCTTGGGCAAGCCACTTAACCCCATTTACCTTGCGAAAATCTAAAAATAAAAAAATAAAAATAAAATTCACACTTCTCATGCAATTATAAAAATGTCACACTGCTTAACTCCTTTAATCTTTTATTAAAATACCTCTCTATGTTTGCTCTCATACTTGACATTAGATAATAAATCAACAAATAATCACTGGTATTCACAGGTTTGTTTTCTATTAACAAAATTATAATGACAATGAAACCTGGTTCCTTTACCTACCTAACAAGCTTATTGTAAGGAAAGTTCTTTGCAGATAATAAAATCATTACATGTCTAGTAAATTCTCAACTGTTTTAGAACCTTTGTAAAAGAAAGCATCCTTGTTATTTCAGTTTCTCAAATGCCTAAAAGTTTACTATCCCCTAAAACTTTATTTTTACCCTTTTGGATGGAAATCTCTCTAAAATGCATCATATATATTTCTATGACTTTTTAAAAAAGGTACATAATATAAAATGTATCACAACTTGAGATACTATCTTTACTAAGCAAACATCAATTACTTTAATCTTTTGTGATACATTGTATCCTATAAGAATGTATCCCACAGAGAGCAAAGGCCTAAGACTGTTGTCTCTTAAGCTGGTTACTTCTAGTAGTTTTTCTGACTGCTATCTGCTACTAGGCTTCAGCTGTCAGTCCATGACAACCCTGCATCTAATTTGTCACTGTGGATTTGGAAAATAAATCATCAAGTTTCTTTAAGCTGTAAGTAAAATTAAGTTTGAGGGAGGTAGGTGGCCCAGTAGATAGAGAGTCAGGTCCAGAGTCAGGAAAACCTGAGTTCAAATTCAACTTCAGATGCTTTCTAGCAATGTGACCCCTGGACAAATCACTTAACCCTGTTTGCCTTAGTCTCTGCATCTTCGGAAGGAGCAGGAAAAGGATATGGCAAAACACTCCAGTATCTTTCCAACAAAATCCTAAAGAGGTTCAAAAAGAGTCTGTTGTAACTGACACAAATGAACAATTAAAAAAATAATAAGGTTGAATGAGGGGCACAAGGATTTCTTTTTTATCAATATATGGACTTTGTGACAAATATTCTGGATTACTAGAGTTCTGTTTTGCTCACTTCCTGGTTCTGAGCTGTGCTCTCAATGAATGGATTTGCAGGATAGCTGGCCTACTGCTTTATTAATATTGTTACTCCCAAATAGATTGTTTTAATGTCAATTCCACAGTAAAAATTTCAGTTAGCTTAACAGAAGAAAAGAGTCAAAATATTACAATCTCTGGCTTAAGTTGCCTTTAATTTATCATATTTTGTTTTTAAAGGGGAAAGGACATTCCATTAGATAGTGACCAGTTATTAAAATGTAGTCCAGGAATCCCATGGGTCAAAACTATTTTCATAATAATAATAAATTTTAAATGAAAATATCAATTATAAATATCAAAAGATAGGTTCTTTTGAAGCTGTCCCCAATAATTGAGTAGAATGGGACCAAAATATTTGAGAATTACTGGTCTAAAAGAACACTGGCAAAATTTAGAAGGAAAAGCACTAGTCTAATCAGAGTAATATCACAAAAAATACCCATTCAAAAATTTTTTTGAAAACGAGCAGGAAAATCCATGTATTTGCTCAGCACAAAATATGTTCATACCATAGTACCATTTTAAAAATTGCTGAAAGTCTCAGCTCTTTGTCTTATCCTATCATTCATTTCATTTCATGACTTCTGACTCACTGGAACACACACACACACACACACACACACACACACACACACACTCATGTACACACAATCACTTGGCAATACCCACCACCAAACTACTGCCTTCTGCTCACTGAAAATCAATACTCAATTCCCATATCAAGTAGGAAATCTTCTTTGCCCCCCCAAAAAATTTTCTCTTGCTTCATCAGTCCCAAAACATAAATGGAGCAAATGACCTTTCTTACAAGCTATATTACAAAACTGAAATGGAAAATATTAAAAAGTCACCAATATCACTAACCCTTCCAGAGATAACAAAAATCACTTAGTGTTAAATCATGCCAAAAACATTACGGTCACTCAACTACTCAACAACTACAAACATCAACATAATATTTTTAAAATATTCAATGTAGGTACACAGGCCATATTTTTTTTAAAAAGAACTGTGGCTTTTTTAAAGAAATATTGAATAAAATTATAAAAATAAACTCTAAACTAATCAGAAAGCAAAGTGAAAATGAGATTCCATCATAGCCTAATCATATACCTCCAAAACTGCAGAGACCAAGAGAAGATTTTTTAAAAGCTTCAGCAAACAAACTTTTGTATCAAATACTCTAATCTTAGTCCTATACCCTCCCCCAACTCCTAATACTTTGGCCCTTCCAGATCTAAACAACTTAACCACATAAAGTATATTCCAGGAAAGACAGTATCACAGGAAGACTGGAGGTACATTAACCTTCCATTCCCCAAAGTGTAATTGTTCCAAGTCTCCTAGGCAACCAGAAATCCCAAGGTTTTGCCAATTTAAAAATTGTATGCTTTCACTTTCAAACATTTTTGTCTCCTTAGAAAACCCAGTTAAACAACAAATGCTAATGAAAAAATTAGCATTAATGATGAAAAATATCCTACCATAGAAAAACAACTTTTTTTTATAGATTCTCTGACATTTTCTCTCATTTAAATTACTATCATTACTCTCCACTCAAAAATTAACAACTCACCAGTGACCAGTTAAATGACACAGGGAAGGATTAGGGAAACACAATAAAGCAAATAGTAATTACAAAATAAAAATTTTGATGATTATTTAGCATCAAAAGTCTTTCGATATACTCTTCTTTGTAGATTATTTCCCATTTATTGTTTACTTCTATGTAAATGAGATATATTGCAGTAGCAGGTTCACATATGTCTGTATAGTTGTACTTTTCTATTTTCTGTTAAAGCAAAATAAATCCATCTTTACTTATTATGAGTCTGTTACCAAGGAAGTGCAATATACTCTACAAATGAGAAACAAGTATCCCCAGCATTTAACACAATGAATTGAAACAGGCACCTGATAAAAATGTGTTGAATTACATAGTGTTTAAATAAACAAAAAACAAGGAAACTAAAAATCAACCTAAGAGGACACACACACACACACACACACACACACACATTACTTCCTGTATACATGTTCTCATCATTTCCCATTTTACACACTAAGTTTTGCTAAGTAGAACTTGCAGTCTATTGAACAATTCATAAGTTAAAGAATCAGATAACACAAGTGTCAGGAAATCAATGATATAAAAAAGAAAAAAATAACTGATCAATAATTAGTTAAGTCATCATTAATCCTGAGTAACTCAGTCAAACTTTGAATTTTTCTTTAGTTCAATTCATTAAGGAAATTAATTCTCATGAGAAAACAGCAATTTCTATCATCTTTGCTTTTTCCTCTTTTTAAGTTTTGGTAAGCAAATGAATTGTCTAGTTAAATACCTAAATATTATCTTAAAGTCTGTTTAAATTATAACTCCTAAATTTGTGAGTCCATTTTTTAAACATCCATTTCTTACTGTATCTTGAGTCTTAGGAAGTGAATGAACTAATGAACTTAGATTTGTTTCTTAGTAGATCTCATGATCTCATCACTCAACTCTAATATCTGC